>NC_079224.1:9615837-9899406 GCF_029633865.1 Lampris incognitus | reverse complement strand
ACTTCCAGTTTGTTTTGAGTTTTGATTCCAGCGTTCCAATTGTTGCAGGCCCCGGGTTGCGGTCATGCAAACAGATTATAGTCCCTGAAATACGGGAGAATTAAAATGACAGAGAAACGTATGCTGCTTTTCAGAAGTTGCTCTCAATAGAATGACAAACCCTAGCGATCGCCGAGCAACAACCATTCACTCCAGTGCTGCGTACGTTCCAAAGTCAGGGCCCCCTACTGGCTGGGAGGGACAGTGAATCAATATTAACCAATTTATGATTATTCTCCCATGAACGGAATTTAATAAAACACATACAAAATGTGACCACATATTGTGTGCGTCACACGCTCCCTGACAAAATAAAATGGCTCCCGACATTCCCCAGACCGGTAAGGCTTGTACTCCATAGAGTCTGGCAGAATTGAATGAGTGTGGCTGGTAAGACGGCTGACCCAGAGACTCATATGTCAGTGTCTTGGGGGGGGGGGTTTCTGTCACACGTAGATCTCCTAACTGATTCATTCGGAGGAGTCACAGGCCTGTCATTACCGTTATCTTCACATCCGACCTGTTCGTCTTCATGATCTCCAGTATTATCAGGTTCCACAAGTACAGATTCATAGTCGGGTTGTCTCTCCGGTAGTTCTGGAGTGGGTTGCTCTTTCAGCTGTAATGACTGCACTAGGCACCGGTCTGGCCTCTCTTGCAGGTGCTGTAGGCCTTGACTGTCCAAATGGTCTTGGATCCGGGAAACTCACTTTGCTCATTTGGGGTTCACAGGTCGGTCTCACACTTGGCATTTGAGGTTTAGTCCGTGTTGGTACTCTTAACCAGTATTGTACTCTGGGCACTTCATCGTCAGAGTCTGAGGATTCACTGCTTTGAGAAAACTCCACCTGTCTGTGTTTTCTGCCTTGACCATTGTCCTTTTGTTTCTCTCCAGGTGGTGTCAGATTCTTTTGCTGTTGAGGTAAGTTCACATGTAAGTCCTTTACAAGGTGCAGATGGTTTCGGTGGAGAATACGGACTTTGTTACCACCTGTTTCCGGAGACTCTTTGCAAATGGGACTTTCTTTAACTCATTCTGTGACGATATATACTGTCTGTTCCCAATAGGACCTTAGCTTCCCCAGTCCCTCTCGCTCACTCAGGTTGTGGACTAAGACGCTGTCGCCAGGGGTGGAGAACAACTCCTTTGACATAACGGTCATAATACCTCTTGCCTCTTGCACTGGAGTGTTGACTGTTCTCCGTCGCAATTGACCTTTCGCAAAGTACCGCCCCAGAACGGTGCTTGTCCAATCCTACCTTAGCAACGGTCCATCAAGCTTTCAAACACACAACAAAATGCTGAAACGGTGTGCCTATGGGATCTGCAAATCGGATACTAGATATCTAGAAAGTTTGGAGGGGGTGTAATTTTCTTTCCCTTCCCGAAACCCAGAACGCAAGAAGTGCAATGTCGGCAATAGATTTCGCAGTATAGCAGACCCCATGGCCAGCTTAATCCAACCAAAATCAACACAAATACCTGTCTGCTCCAAGCTAAGCTTGCTACTAGCTATTATTGCTAGCTAATACAGCTAACGTATTAGTACTGTTACTTTTACCCACACAATGCGCTGATTTCTCCCTTCATGTTTTGGTGTTTTCCGGCTACTTCCTGGATAGTTCTGAAATGCTTGACGGGCATAGCAACAGTAACTAAGGGGGGCGGGACTTTGCGAAAGGTCAGTTTGGTAGGCCTCTCTCATCCTCACAGCCCATCTCTTAGCATAGTCCTGCGGTGTCTCAGTCTCAGGCCCCAGTTTGCGGTCATGCAAGCAGATTAAATTCCCTGTAATACGGGAGAAATAAGTTGACAGAGAAACGCATGCCTCTTTTCAGACGTTGCTCCCAATAGAATGACGAACCCTAGCGATCGCCGAGCAACAATCATTCACTCCAATGCTGCGCATGTTCCAAAGTCAGGTCCCCCTACTGGCTGGGCGAGACAGTGAATCAATATTAACAAACTTATGATTATTCTCCCATGAATGGAATTTAATAAAACACATACAAAATGTGACCACATATTGTGTTCGTCACACAATGTTTCAAATAATTGTTCTTGCTTTGTTTTATAGCTGATTTATCCTCATGTTTGTTTGTTTGTTTGTTTTATAGCTGATTTATCCTCATGTTTGTTTGTTTGTTTTATAGCTGATTTATCCTCATGTTTGTTTGTTTTATAGTCTGATATATCCTCATGTTTGTTTGTTTTATAATCTGATTTTTTCTTCGTTTGTTTGTTTTATAGTCTGATTTATCCTCGTTCGTTTGTTTTATAGCTGATTTATCCTCATGTTTGCTTGTTTTATAGTCTGATTTATCCTCATGTTTGTTTGTTTTATAGCTGATAAATCAGACTATAAAGTTTATCCTCATGTTTGTTTGTTTTGTAGCTGATTCCTCCTCGTTTGTTCGTTTTATAGCTGATTTATCTTCATGTTTGTTTGTTTTATAGCTGATATCCTCATGTTTGCTTGTTTTATAATCTGATTTATCCTCATGTTCGTTTGTTTTATAGCTGATTTATCCTCATGTTTGTTTGTTTTATAGCTGATATCCTCATGTTTGTTTGTTTTATAATCTGATTTATCCTCATGTTTGTTTGTTTTATAGCTGATTTATCCTGTTTGTTTGTTTTATAACTGATTTATCCTCATGTTTGTTTGTTTTATAGCTGATTTATCCTCATGTTTGTTTGTTTTATAGTCTGATTTATCCTCATGTTTGTTTGTTTTATAGCTGATTTATCCTCATGTTCGTTTGTTTTATAGCTGATTTATCCTCGTGTTGTTGTTTTATAGTCTGATTTATCCTCGTTTGTTTGTTTTATAGCTGATTTATCCACATGTTTGTTAATTTTATAGCTGGTTTATCCTCATGTTTGTTTGTTTTATAGCTGATTTATCCTCGTTTGCTTTTTTATAGTCTGATTCATCCTCATATTTGTTTATTTTAGAGTCTGATTTATCCTCATGTTTGTTTGTTTTATAGCTGATTTATCCTCGGTTGTTTGTTTTATAGCCGATTTATCCGCATGTTTGTTTGTTTTATAGTCTGATTTATCCTCATGTTTGTTTGTTCTATAGCTGATTTATCCTCATCTTTGTTTGTTTTATAGCTGATTTATCCTCGTTTGTTTGTATTATAGTCTGATTTATCCTCATGTTTGTTTGATTTACAGCTGATTTCTCTTCATGTTTGTTTGTTTTATAGTCTGATTTATCCTCATGTTTGTTTGTTTTATAGCTGATTTATCCTCGTTTGTTTGTTTTATAGTTTGATTCATCTTCATGTTTGTTTGTTTTATAGTCTGATTTATCCTCATGTTTGTTTGTTTTATAGCCGATTTATCCTCATGTTTGTTTGTTTTATAGTCTGATTTATCCTCATGTTTGTTTGTTTTATAGCTGATTTATCTTCATGTTTGTCTGTTTTATAGTCTGATTTATCCTAATGTTTGTTTGTTTTATAGTCTGATTTATCCTCATGTTTGTTTGTTTTATAGTCTGATTTATCCTCATGTTTGTTTGTTTTATAGCTGATTTATCCTCGTTTGTTTGTTTTATAGCCGATTTATCCTCATGTTTGTTTGTTTTATAGCTTATTTATCCTCATGTTTGTTTGTTTTATAGTCTGATTTATCCTCATGTTTGTTTGTTTTATAGCCGATTTATCCTCATGTTTGTTTGTTTTATAGCTGATTTATCCTCATGTTTGTTTGTTTTATAGCCGATTTATCCTCATGTTTGTTTGTTTTATAGCCGATTTATCCTCATGTTTGTTTGTTTTATAGCCGATTTATCCTCATGTTTGTTTGTTTTATAGCCGATTTATCCTCATGTTTGCCTGTTTTATAGTCTGATTTATCCTCATGTTTGTTTGTTTTATAGTCTGATTTATCCTCGTTTGTTTGTTTTATAGTCTGATTTATCCTCATGTTTGTTTGTTTTATAGCTGATTTATCCTCGTTTGTTTGTTTTATAGTCTGATTTATCCTCATGTTTGTTTGTTTTATAGCTGATTTATCCTCGTTTGTTGGTATTATACTGATTTATCCTAATGTTTGTTTGTTTTATAGTCTGATTTATCCTCATGTTTGTTTGTTTTATAGCCGATTTATCCTCATGTTTGTTTGTTTTATAGTCTGATTTATCCTCATGTTTGTTTGTTTTATAGCCGATTTATCCTCATGTTTGTTTGTTTTATAGTCTGATTTATCCTCATGTTTGTTTGTTTTATAGCCGATTTATCCTCATGTTTGTTTGTTTTATAGCCAATAATCCTCATGTTTGTTTGTTTTATAGCTGATTTATCCTCATGTTTGTTTGTTTTATAGCTGATTTATCCTCGTGTGTTTGTGTTATAGCCGATTTATCCTCATGTTTGTTTGTTTTATAGCCGATTTATCCTCATGTTTGTTTTTTTTTATAGTCTGATTTATCCTCATGTTTGTTTGTTTTATAGTCTGATTTATCCTCATGTTTGTTTGTTTTATAGCCGATTTATCCTCATTTTTGTTTGTTTTATAGCTGATTTATCCTCATGTTTGTTTGTTTTATAGTCTGATTTATCCTCATGTTTGTTTGTTTTATAGCTGATTTATCCTCATGTTTGTTTGTTTTATAGTCTGATTTATCCTCATGTTTGTTCCTTTTATAGGTGATTTATCCTCTTGTTTGTTTGTTTTATAGTCTGATTTATCCTCATGTTTGTTTGTTTTATAGTCTGATTTATCCTCATGTTTGTTTGTTTTATAGCCGATTTATCCTCATGTTTGTTTGTTTGTTTTATAGCTGATTTATCCTCATGTTTGTTTGGAATGCAGTGCTGGCCTGAGGTTAGTTGGTCTTAATATTTGTTAAAGGATTAGTGAGTCTCAGCACCAGCTGCTTCAGGGGACTCTTTTCGGGTTCATTTCTTGGGTTTTCACTGCTTTACAGTGCAAGGTATTTGTTGGGCTTGTGTTTAAGTGCATCCGTAAATTGAGATCTTTTCTTTACTTTTATCAATAATCGAAACCGGCCTAATCCTGCCCTACATGGGTTGTTCAGTGTTTTCCTTTCTCTCTGAAAAAAGGAAAACTAGGGGAAGGTCTGTATTGTTTTTACTGTGTATGGCAATTGTTGTTTTTCCACTATGTATATGAGTATTAGTGTTAATGTTATCTTGATGTGAATGAAGAATTGGAACGTTAAAGGCTTGGATAATGGTCAAGGTCTCTCTCTCTCTCTCTCTCTCTCTCTCTCTCTCTCTCTCTCTCTCTCTCTCTCTCTCTCTCTCTCTCTCTCTCTCTCTCTCTCTCTCTCTCTCTCTCTCACCCCCACGGTGAAGATTACCTGACGTCAGAGCTCATGGTAGACATTGTGCAGAAGTGAAAGCGGGTAAAAAAAATAAAAAAAGAAGTGAAAGCGGGTCGTATTTCAACTCCACAGCGGAATATTCTTGCCTGACTTGATTTTAGCGGATCTCCCTTGCTGCTGTCGAGGCCGTTCCGGTTCATTTAGAGGACAGTAGGAATAAGGTAAGTTTGACGGGACTCTGTCCGCGCCCTGCTGTTTGCGACGACTCGTAATATCTGATGTGTCTGTTCGGAACATTTATCAAAATGAACCACCGTTAACACGGCCGTGTCTACGTGACCACGGTCAAGACGTGTACGAGAAGAAGCCGTTTGTTTAACGGGAGATTTGACCGAAACCGTTTCAAGAGGTTTGTGGTCAAGAAAGGGGAAACATGCGAGGCCTGTTGACGTTAGCGCAATCCTCTGAGACGGGGAGGGCCATTTTCATGGCGCCACGTTTGATGATATCCATCTACGCAGGCGCGACACTTATCACGTGACGAGGGAAACCGCGCCATGGCGGAAGGCAGGAAGTGAAAGACCGGGAAATTCAAAAGCGAACAACAAAAACAAACAAAATATTGCGACGGATGAGTATCTATTATAGTTTAAATTTGTTCTTATGAGCAAAAATACTTCCCTCTTCATATAAAATGTGTTAATTAAATTAAAATGCATAATTTTTGGTTAAAATATATAATAGATATAGATAAGAACAATAAAAGTCTGAGATTTATGTGATATTTTTTAAGTGTTACCTTACATGAATGTGAGAAATGGTCAGAGTGGACATGAGAAAATGATTGTAATTTAACAAAAACAGCCAAAAATATACAAATTGTATATTTATTATTTAATTGTATTTTGCTTCATGCTAACCACTTGAATCAGTGGCTTCAGACACTGAAAACATTACTGACAGTTTTAGTATGCCTCCTTGTCCCCTTTGAATGTTGTGGACTCGAACTTAACACTTTCTGTGGAATGACCCAAATGCTAGCTAGATGGCAAGACTGTGTAACCTACTATGAAACGGCAAGGAAAGTATGAGCTGCTTTTGGTTACAGTCGATTTGAGTTTTGATGGCATCCTAGGGGAAACAGGTTAAAAACATACACAGCTGGCTAGCTAGCTATGTCTTACCTTTGCCATTATGAGGTACATCCCCCTGCTGTGAGCGCATCACCGCGATTCTGTAACCCAACCAGCTACAAAGAACTGGTAAGTATCCAGACTTTTGTATGCTTTTAGGTCAGCACCTGTGTATGGGGACATTCCGTTGGTAACATAGTGGTACAGATCATGTGGATTGAACTCGGGCAGACTGGACGATTTTGCTAGATCCGTGAACACATGGGTAGGAAGAAGGTACGGGTCGGTAGCTAACCCTGCTGTCGCTAGCTTCTCCACATATCGCTCTTTTTGCCATCCTACAAGGTGACTCACTTTACAGGACAACTCCACAACATTACTCTGACTATTGGTGGCCATCACTTAAATTTAAACTATAATAGCTACTCGTCCTTCGCAATATTTTGTTTGTTTTCGTTGTTCGCTTTTGAATTTCCCGGTCTATCACTTCCTGCCGTCCGTCATGGCGTTCATATTTCCCGTGAGTGGGACGTGACGTCACGTGCAAAGGGTCAATATCAGACAAAACTATAGATGAAACCAAACCATTTATCAAACCACATATGTCAACACAGGAACATGAGCATTTACCATTTCTCAGGTTCCCCCCTCAGTAATAGACTTTGTTGTTATTATTATTATTATTATTATTAGTATTTTATGATATTCTGTACTGTAGCGTGATTTTGTGTCATGTTAGGCAGATTTTCACAACATTGACTTTCGATTCAGTTCAATTCAATTTATTGTCATTGAAAACAATGTGCAGGCACATGTTAAAAATGAAATGAGGGCTGCGGCTTCGCCAAACAGTGTAAAACAGATGTAGACAAACTACCACTACTACTTTCGGCTGCTCCCGTTAGAGGTCGCCACAGCAGATCATCCGTTTCCATCTCTTCCTGTCTTCTGCATCTTCCTCTGTCACACCAGCCACCTGCATGTCCTCCCTCACCACATCCATAAACCTCCTCTTTGGCCTTCCTCTTTTCCTCTTCCCTGGCAGCTCTATATTCAGCATCCTTCTCCCAATATACCCAGCACCTCTCCTCCACACATGTCCAAACCATCTCAATCTTGCCTCTCTTGCTTTGTCTCCAAACCGTCCAACCTGAGCTGTTCCTCTAACTCGTTCCTAATCCTGTCCTTCGTCACTCCCAGTGAAAATCATAGCATCTTCAACTCTGCCACCTCCAGCTCCACCTCCTCTCTTTTCATCAGTGCCACTGTCTCCAAACCATATAACATGGCTGGTCTCACAACCATCTTTTAAACCTTCCCTTTAACTCTTGCTGGTACCCTTCTGTCGCAAATCACTCCTGACACTCTTCTCCACCCACTCCACCCTGCCTGCACTCTCTTCTTCACCTCTCTCCTGCACTCCCCATTACTTTGGACATGGACAAACTCTGTATAAGATATACACAGATGAAGACCAAAAGCTAAAAATAAGTAAAAAAAGAGAACGAGTACAAAATATTTAAAAACATCCACAGACATTGAGTGGGTAGCCAGGTTCAGGTGGGCAACAGCTTGGGGAAAGAAGCTGTTTTTGAGCCTGGTAGTGTGGGTTCTGAGGCTCCTGTAGCACATCCCAGAGCGCAGGGGGGAGAACAGTCCATAGTTGGCGGGGGGGGGCGGTGAGGTAGGATCTCTGCTGATGCTGAGACCCCTTCGAAGGCAGCGTTTGTGATAAATGTCTTTTATGGCTGGGAGCTGGGTACAGGTGATATGCTGGGCCGCCTTGATGACCCACTGCAGACCTCTCTGGTCTACTGACGTGCAGTTGCCGTACCACACTGAGATGCAGCTGATCAGGATGCTCTCTATGGTGCAGTGGTAGAAGTTGGTGGGATTTTAGGGGGATAGACGGGTGCTCCTCAGCCTCCTTTACCTCAGCTACTGAATTTTAAATTGATAAAAGTTTCTCCACCTCAGTTTCATTTCTGAGTCTTGACGCTTTTCTTCAGTCCACAGACCAAGATGTGATTGTTATCCTCTATCTAGTGGCCACAGATAAACTAAAGCACCTGATACATGGTTTGTCTGGCACAGACTAGACCTGACCACTGGTTAGACTGCTCTGATGTCATTCTGACATTTCTAGACTTTGATACTGAAGTTATGAGGATGTGATCAAATGTCCACAGACATCCAGGACCGACTAAAGAGATTAAGAAGCACCCTCTCTCTATGTTTCCTCTACGGATGAAGATAGAAGACCTGTTTGACTTGATCTGGACATGAGTTCATCAGGTAAAAATCCTACCAAGGAAAGTTATTAAACGTATGATGAGTCATCTACCTCCTATTGCCATAAGCAATCATGAAACAGGCTTGTACTGTCTCATTAAGAATTTACTTGACTCACTGGATTATTTTGCTCCTTATTTGTCATCCCTATAGCACTTCGGACCTTTGTACTTCTTCTGGAACTGTATAATATTTGTACTTTGTTTGAGTTCCATGCTCAGACTGTTCCACAATTTTACCCCACAGATTGAAATGCCCATGCTCTTCAAAGTTGTTCGAACACAATTTCTTGAAGTTTAATGTCCCTCTCAAATTATATTCCCCTTCTCTATCGGAGAACATTTTTTGTATATTACTTGGTAGTAGATTTTTTTTTCTTGCTTTGAACTTTATTTGTGCTGTGTTAAATTCTACTAAATCCCTGAACTTCAAGGCACTTGACTTGAAAAATAGATTTTCGGTGTGTTCACAACATCCTACATTATTAACTATCCTCATGGCTCTTTTTTGTTAATGCTGGCTACCAGTAACAACTCACAGACATTCATGCATTTGTTTTTTTGTGTTTATTTAAGAAACTGTAGAGATATGCACCGTTATGCTGTACCATTTGTACTGCTTGAACTATTACCACTCTGCAAGTAAAGTACTTAAATCAAACTGATGACTCGGTGCTCTCTGACCGGAGCCCTGCAGTGGTCAATCATCCAACCAACCAGTTTCAGGGGTCCAGTACCCAACATTATTTGTTGCTTTCAGATCTGAATATTCATTGGAATTCATTGTATCGTGATTTCCAGCATTTCTGTTTGACTTTGGTGTTGAGATGAACATTTAAGGAGACTGTTTTATGTGTTTTCCTTTCAGTGGTATCCATACAGAACCAGCAGCAGCCAACAGGTTATAGTGTATTGTTGTCTCTCCTTATTCTGTTGGTGAGTTAAGCAGAAAGTCTCACAACTGCTCTGACAGCTTGGATAAGTTTGACTGAAGTACATTTTATCGACTGTTCATCTACTGAGTGTAAAAAACACTACCGCCTTCCAACACTGAGATCCACCCCCTTTAACACAGCCACCTGTTAAACAGTCCAGGTCTAGATGGTCCACAAGGCTTCAAATCCTTCTTTCTGGATGTTTCTGATCAGTCTGTTAGATGCAGACAGCAGGTGGTTCTAGTATTTTATACACTCAGTGTGTATGTGACATGTTACTAATATAATATGAATGATGACAAGCCTAAAAATAGCTGATGTTCCAATGAAAATTGTATGTGTCCAACTAACACAGCATGTTGTGTGTGTTTGTGTGAAGGTCTACACTCTGCTATGAATCTGTCTGAGAAGAGAGAGGAGGGAGGTCCTCCCTCTAAAACCACTCTGTCTGGGGAACATGACAGCCAGACTAAAGCTAAAAGGTAAGATGAGGATCTCTAACTGTCCATGACTGGTCTCCATCTCAGGGCTCAGCAGTGATGTCATCATGACATCATCAGTCAGAGTCTTTTTGTGTTGTGTTGAAGCCCTGTCCATCAGGAGAGACCAGACTCCCCTGTACCCAGCTGTGTGTCCATGAGGAGTGACTGGTCTATGATTCTGCCACCTATTGATTTCAAAGATGGACACCACTCTACTGACTATTAGTTAAAACCAACGTTTTTGTTACTCTCTTGCATTGGAGGGATAAAACTGTTCTTTTCATGTGTCCAATAACAATGTCCAACTGAGATGTTCTCTTTGGGTGTGTGTTCCCATTTATCACAGCATGTTAATGATTGACAATATTTATTGTGCTGATTTGGTGACTTGGTGAAGGCAAGCTGATTATTCTATTCTTTATGGTAAGAACTGTGTTTTCCTGATACCTATGAGCATTTACGATACTTCATTTAACCTGTGACCTTAAAGCAGCTGCCTATCGCCTGAACCATCACATTTGACAGTGCAACAAAATGAACATTTTCCTATTTACATTCTTTTATTTACACATTATGTGAAGGGCTCCTAAAACAGGCACAAAATATGAAGATGGTAAAGTCACTTTTTTCCAAGTCGACTAGTCGGGAGGTTGTCTTGAGTGAATAGTCGACTAGTTGGTTTCAAGGAAGCTCTGTTAATTAGGCTCTACTTTTCCTGGACCCACATGCTTCAGTGAAGACCTATGATTGCTATTTAGACCTACACACATTCACAATAAAGAGATGCATGTATACAAAGTGTTATATCATAATGTGTTTTATTTGCACCATAATTTCATTTGGACCATAACGTGTCACTACAAGTAACACGCTGCTTACCAACAACCAGTGATTCCCTCTCAGAAAAGTGATTTGCCAAACTGACGTAGGACAAATATACATATATTTGACTCATCTATTTAATTGCTTTAAGAGAAAAAAAAACAAACTAGTCAGATCCATCGGGAACATCGTTATAAAAGATCTACAATCTACTTATTTACATTATCTTATTCACTTATTTGACTGTATTTATTTTCTGCTATTGTATTATTATTAATATTATATATTTTTATCAATCTTATCGATTTTACTTGTCTTTGTTTTGCTTTGTCCTTTTAAACTATTTTATCTAGTTTATTTGTCTAGCTTTTATTCAACTCTATTTTATTGTTATTCTTCTCAAATTGTCTCAACTTGATCTCTTATCGGCTTGTCGGTCATCTGTGAAGCACTTTGAACTGTACTAACCTGGATGAAAGATGTGATTCAAATAAAGTTTGATTGATTGACCCAACATAAAAACCTTACATCTAAAGATAAAAAAGTGGACACAGTAGTCGACTACTCTGACCCATACCTACTTAATACATCTTCACCACAAGACTTGTTAAATAGTCTTCCTCTGTTTCTAGCAGAACCCATCAGGAGAGACCAGACTCCCCTGTGCCCAGCTGTGTGTCCATGGAGAGTGACTGTTCTATAGATCCACCTATTTTTTTCAGAGATGGACACCACTCTACTGAACAGAGGTCAGAATTGAACAGGTGATATGAACAGATGGTTTGGTTGGTATCAGACTCTACTGCACAGACAGCAGTAACAAGTCATGACACAGAATTGGTCTGAACCTTCTGTTGGTTCAGTTTCTTCTCAAAACATGTCATCTAATAATCACATCAGTATTTACAGTGATGTTCACCTCGTGTTTCTACCAGGATCCATCATGATACAACTCCTATAACCTCCTGTGTGTGTGTGTGTGTGTGTGTGTGTGTGTGCGCGCGTGTGCGCGCGTGTGTGCGCGTGTGTGCGCGTGTGTGCGCGTGTGTGTGTTGATATCTAGAGACCTAACATGTCGTGTTCTCCAAAGAGACCACCAGCGGAGGTCAGAGGTTCTCAGTGGTCAGTCTGTCCAGGAGTATCAAACAGACCTGGACTCCATATTTATGGTGTGTAAATGTACATCAGTACCTTTTACTTCAACCAAAAAATGACAAGAAAAACAACCATTCTGGTCATAATGGTCTTCATGCTCCACTGTTAACACCAGTGGTTTTTAATCAGTGGCAGATGGGTTTGATGTTTTCTGCCATGACTTTAAGTCAAGTCAAGTCAATTTTGTTTGTATAGCCAATATCACAAATTACAAATTTGCCTCAGGGGGCTTTACAGCAACACAACCTCCTGTCCTTAGACCCTCGCATCGGATAAGGAACAACTCCCTAAAAAAACCTTTAACAGGGAAAAAATAGGCAGAAACCTCAGGGAGAGCAACAGAAAAGGGATCTCTCTCTCCCAAGTCGGACAACGTGCAGTGGATGTTGTGTTTACACAATTCACACAATACAACATTGAAAGAGGATAACAAAATTATAATGGAATTATAAAATTTTTGAAGAATATGATGTATGATGTAAGGACTGTACCTTTAAAAAAATTTGAGGGGGGGATTTCCCCCCCTTTTTTCCTACCCAATTGTATCCGGCCAATTACCCCACTCTTCCGAGCCGTCCCGGTCGCTGCTCCACCCCCTCTGCCGATCCGGGGAGGGCTGCAGACTACCACATGCCTCCTGCCATACATGTGGAGTCGCCAGCCGCTTCTTTTCACTGGACAGTGAGGACTTTCGCCAGGGGAACGTGGCGAGTGGGAGGTTCGGGCTATTCTCCCCAGTTCCTCCTTCCCCCGAACAGGCGCCCTGACTGACCAGAGGAGCAGCTAGTGCAGCGACCAGGACACATACCCACATCCTGTTTCCCGCCCGCAGACACGGCCAATTGTGTCTGTAGGGCGCCCGACCAAGCCGGAGGTAACACAGGGATTCAAGCTGGTGATCCCCGTGTTGGTAGGCAACAAAATAGACTGCTACACTACCCGGACGCTGTAGCACCCAATAATGTAATAATTTCCTGATAATGTAATAACGCCTGATAATGTAATAAAATTTTCACTTAACTTGGTCGAAAATGTAATAAAACCCAATAATGGACTGGACTGTTCCAATGGCATCTGGACACTGGTTGGCATCCTGTGCATCATATTCTTCATAAATTTTATAAGTCCATTATAATTCTGTTATGCTCTTTCAATGTTGTATTATGTAAATTATGTAAACACAGCATCCATTGCACGCTGAGAGATCCCTCCTCTGTTGCTCTCCCTGAGGTTTCTTCCTATTTTTTCTCCCTGTTAAAGGTTTTTTTTTAGGGAACTTTTCCTTATCTGATGAGAGGGTCTAAGGACAGGATGTTGTGTTGCTGTTAAGCCCACTGAGGAAAATTTGTAATTTGTGATATTGGGCTATACAAATAAAATTGATTTGATTTGATTCAATAATGTAATAACTTGACCAATAATGTAATAAAATGTCCTGACTGATATTGTAATAACATTTTTACCGATAATGTAATAACTTATTACATTATTGGGAATTTATTCCATTTTCATGTGGGTAATTTTTTTCAAAATGATAATGTAATTTTGACAGATAATGTAATAATGTAAAAAAAAATGCTTCCCCCCCCCCCCTCGGAAATGTAGTGTTCAAGTCTACAAGTCTACTGCTGGGTAATTTTTACAACCCTGGTGATTTATTTCCTGTTAGCCTCACTTTGCGTTGAGAATGGTTCTGTCAATTGTCTGTGAGAGCACAGCCTAATTTGTTGGCAAGCGCGGGAAGATAATACAACTGCTGAGCACCTGCCAAGGCAATAAGGCTGATTTAAAAAATAATAATTGTGGAATAGGCTAATGCAATTCGTTCAATCGTGCCATCTACTGGTGCAGAATTGAAATAGCCTATACCACAATTATTATTTTTTTTAATATGATATGGTAGAGACAGGAATATGTTTAATTCAATCAATATGCTATGTTGAGTAAGAAGCCAGACTTAACCGTTCTTGTTTTATTTTATATATGTTTATATATGTAACACTGATACAGCACAATCTCTCGTGGCAACCAGCTAACCACTAGGCTGCTGAAAACATGGCTCCACTTCCAGGAAAAACTCTAAGCAGTGCCTACGTCAGCACTGTGAACGTCTGCCTTAAAGGAGCAGCAGCCCCTGGTGATTCTGTCGTCGATTGTGTATCACCACACAGGCCCCCCCAGAATTCACCATCACGAAAAAATACAAAACAATGTAACACGTCAGTACTCAGTGAAACACAAACAGCCAACAGGCGAACAGTCCCCAGTGAAACAGTCAACGTCTCGGGGGGCGGACCAGGCGGCCAAAAAGGCTGCGCTGAATGGGTATGGGGCGGGGGCAGGGGCCGAGGCTTGGCCGGGGGCCCGAGAAGGGGGGCGTCCACGCCGCGAGGGCAGGGCCAGTTCGACCTGCCCACCCAGGTCCAAATGGGCAAGCTTAAGACGGTCCACCGAGACCCGCTTCGGCTTGCCGCCCATGTCCACCACAAAGTTCTTAGGCCCCGCTTCCAGGACGCAGAAGGGCCCGTTGTAGGGGGGCTGCAGAGGGATACAGTGGCTGTCATGGCGGATGAAGACGTACCTGGCCGACAGCAGATTCTTGGAGATGTAGGACTGAGGGAGGCAGTGGTGAGATGTAGGGATCGGAGCGAAAGCGTTGGCATCATCCCGGGCCACAGCCCGATGAGAAGCTGCAGACCAGGGGGCCACAGCGTCCGGGAGAAACTCACCCAGAACACGCAGTGGCTGGCCATAAACCAGCTCGGCAGACGAGGACTGGAGGTCTTCCTTGGGGGCGGAGCGAAGACCGAGCATGACCCACAAGAGTCGATCGACCCAGTTGCTGTCCGTGAGGCAGGCATGAAGAGCGGCCTTCATAGACCGATGAAACTGCTCACAAAGTCCGTTGCCCTGCGGGTTGTATGCTGTGGTGCGGTGGAGCTTCAGCCCTTCTGCGACTGCAGTCCAGAGGTCCGACGTGAACTGCGGGCCCCTGTCGGAGGTGAGGTCAGCCGGCGTGCCAAAACGGGCCACCCAGGACCAGATGAACGCCCGGGCCACCTCAGTAGACGTGGTCAATGACAGGGGAACAGCTTCTGGCCACCTGGTGGTCCTGTCCACCATGGTGAGAAGGTGAGTGAACCCATGGGAGGGGGGCAGGGGGCCCACCAGGTTCACATTCACATGGCCAAAACGCCTCTCGGACACCAGGAATGGCGCCAAGGGGGCTTTGGTATGACGGTTTACTTTGGAATGCTGGCCCACCACGCGGGAGTCAGCCCAGGCCTTGACGTCCTTCCTGAGGCCGGGCCAGACGAACTTGGCCCCCACCAGCTTAGTGGACGCCTTCACACCTGGGTGGGAAAGGCCATGGATAACATCAAAAACACGGCGCCGCCAGCCGGTGGGCACCATGGGGCGGGGCTGGCCCGTGGAAACATCACAGAGGAGCTTGGCATTGGCGCTGCCAAACACCACATCCTCCAACCGCAGCCCTGTAGCGGCCGTCCAATAGCCCTGGATGTCCGCATCAGCGGCTTGGTCTGCAGCCATGGCAGCGTAATCGAGTCCCAAGTGAACGGACCCTGCCACCGCCCAGGAGAGGCAGTCAGCAACCAAGTTGTCCTTGCCAGCCACGTGCCGGATGTCCATGGTAAACTCCAAGATGGCAGAGAGCTGACGCTGTTGGCGCCCGGACCACGGCTCAGAGGTCTTGGCCATGGCAAATGTCAGTGGCTTGTGGTCAACGAAGGCAATAAAACGGCGGCCTTCCAACAGGAACCTGAAGTGTCGGGAGGCGAGGAAGAGACCCAGGAGCTCCCGGTCGAAAGTGCTGTACTTCCCCTCGTTGTCTTTAAGCTGTTTACTAAAGAAGACAAGGGGCTGCCAGGCGCCGCCCACCCACTGCTCGCACACACCCCGACCGCATAGTCAGAGGCGTCGGTCGTGAGGGCAATCAGGGCAGTGGGGGAAGGGTGCGCCAGCAAAGCGGCATTGGCCAGCGCAGCCTTTGCAAACTGGCACTTGGCTGGGTTGACTATGAGTCCATGCGCACTGAGCCGCTCGAAGTGTCCTCTGCGGATGCGCTGGCCACGAGAATGTCATCCAAGTAAACAAACATGAACGGCATATCCCGTAGCACAGAGTCCATCAGCCGCTGGAACATCTGCGCTGCCGCCTTGAGACCGAAGGGCATCCGCAGGAACTCGAAGAGTCCAAATGGCGTGATGACCGCTGTCTTGGGCACGTCCCGAGGGTGGACCGATACCTGGTGGTAGCCCCGCACCAAATCTACTTTGGAAAAGATGGTGGCCCCCACCAGGTGGGCGGAGAAGTCCTGTATGTGCGGGACGGGGTACCGGTCAGGGGTTGTGGCATTGTTCAGGCGACGAAAATCGCCGCAGGGGCGCCAACCGCTGTCAGCCTTAGAAACCATGTGCGGGGGGGAGGCCCACGGGCTGTCCGAGCAGCACATGATGCCGAGGCGTTCCATGGTGGCAAACTCCTCCTTGGTGATCGCGAGCTTAGCAGACTCGAGGCGCCGAGCACGTGCATAGACCGGGGGGGGGGGGGGCGTCGGTAGCAACATGGTGCGCCACACCATTCTTGGCCACCGCTGATGAGAATGTACACTACCGTTCAAAAGTTTGGGATTACCCAAACAATTTTGTGTTTTCCATGAAAAGTCACACGTATTCACCACCATATGTTGTGAAATGAATAGAAAATAGAGTCAAGACATTGACAAGGTTAGAAATAATGATTTGTATTTGAAATAAGATTTTTTTTACATCAAACTTTGCTTTCGTCAAAGAATCCTCCATTTGCAGCAATTACAGCATTGCAGACCTTTGGCATTCTAGCTGTTAATTTGTTGAGGTAATCTGGAGAAATTGCACCCCACACTTGCAGAAGCAGCTCCCACAAGTTGGATTGGTTGGATGGGCACTTCTTGCGTACCATACGGTCAAGCTGCTCCCACAACAGCTCAATGGGGTTCAGATCTGGTGACTGCGCTGGCCACTCCATTACCGATAGAATACCAGCTGCCTGCTTCTGCTCTAAATAGTTCTTGCACAATTTGGAGGTGTGTTTAGGGTCATTGTCCTGTTGTAGGATGAAATTGGCTCCAATCAAGCGCTGTCCACTGGGTATGGCATGGCGTTGGAAAATGGAGTGATAGCCTTCCTTATTCAGAATCCCTTTTACCCTGTACAAATCTCCCACCTTACCAGCACCAAAGCAACCCCAGACCATCACATTACCTCCACCATGCTTAACAGATGGCGTCAGGCATTCTTCCAGCATCTTTTCATTTGTTCTGCGTCTCACAAACGTTCTTCTTTGTGATCCAAACACCTCAAACTTGGATTCATCCGTCCACAACACTTTTTTCCAGTCTTCCTCTGTCCAATGTCTGTGTTCTTTTGCCCATCTTAATCTTTTTCTTTTATTGGTCAGTCTCAGATATGGCTTTTTCTTTGCCACTCTGCCCTGAAGCCCAGAATCCCGCAGCCGCCTCTTCACTGTAGATGTTGACACTGGTGTTTTGCGGGTACTATTTAATGAAGATGCCAGTTGGGGACCTGTGAGGCGTCTGTTTCTCAAACTAGAGACTCTAATGTACTTATCTTCTTGCTCAGTTGTGCAACGCGGCCTCCCACTTCTTTTTCTACTCTGGTTAGAGCCTGTTTGTGCTGTCCTCTGAAGGGAGTAGTACACACCGGTGTAGGAAATCTTCAATTTCTTAGCAATTTCTCGCATGGAATAGCCTTCATTTCTAAGAACAAGAATAGACTGTCGAGTTTCAGATGAAAGTTCTCTTTTTCTGGCCATTTTGAGCGTTTAATTGACCCCACAAATGTGATGCTCCAGAAACTCAATCTGCTCAAAGGAAGGTCAGTTTTGTAGCTTCTGTAACGAGCTATACTGTTTTCAGATATGTGAACATGATTGCACAAGGGTTTTCTAATCATCAATTAGCCTTCTGAGCCAATGAGCAAACACATTGTAGTAGTAGTTTAAAGTTATCTTCATTGAAAAGTACAGTGCTTTTCCTTCAAAAATATGGACATTTCAATGTGATCCCAAACTTTTGAACGGTAGTGTAGGTGTGGTGAGGTCAGGGAACTCTGCGAGCAGTCGTTGATACGTATCTCCGGCGGTGAGCATGTTTGACAGGCCAAACGTCCCTGCACCTCCACGTGTGCACGGGTATGTAGCGAAAGAGAAAGCATCAAACAAGCGACAGTTCGTAACATCCACCAGCAGCCTGAAGGCGCACAGGAAGTCCGCGCCCAGGAGGGGAACCAACACCGCGGCCATAACGAAGTCCTAGCCGAAACGCCACCCGCTGAAAAACACCTCCACATACCTGGTGCCGTAGGTACATATGGGTGTGCCGTTCACGGCATCCATGGTGGTGCCTTGTCCACCGGCCATGGTGTCTGTGGCCGATGCAGGCAGGATGCTACGCTGAGCGCCCGAATCGACCAGCAGCCACCGGCCAGATAAGGCGTCCTTGATAAACAACAGCCTGCTGTTCTCGCCGGCGCTCACAGCTGCTATTAAGCGCCGGCCCTGGCGTTTCCCTGGACGCTGAAGCTGCATGGCGGGCGACACTGCTTGGCCCTGGCACCAAACCTGTTGTGGTAATAACACGGCCCGCTGTCACGCTGGCGGCGGGCAGCCGCGGTACCCGCTGCATCCTCCAGAGGTGAGGGCGAGGTCTGGGTGGGTAGCATCGCATGAACGAACTGCTGCCGGTTGGCGAGGAAAATCCTGTCCGCTTCCACACCCAGAGCCCGGTAGTTTTTGGTCGAGGAGAGGGGGGAGCTGGCTTGCGCTGGGCGCACAGGCACTGGGAGCTGCCGTAGAAAAATATGGGTGAAAATGAAGGAGGGATCCGCCGAGTCCAAAACGGCCAACATCTTCTCTAGCAGCTCAGAAGGTTTGCTATTGCCGAGTCCGTTGAGTGATAACAGACGATTCGCCTTCTCCATCCAACAGCCGGGGGGCCTCTAGTAGCCCCATAGCTCGGGCCGTCGTCGGGGCATCTAACGCCGCCACCACATGGAAATACCTCGTAATGTCCCGTGTTATTCCTCCCAGCTCGAACTGGGCTTCAGTGTGCTCAAACCATGGCCAGGGACTGTGCTGCTAAAAGTCGGACAACTTCACCATTGTTGCTGGGATGCTAGCACTAACACGAGCCATACCGTCAGCATCACTCAGAGCCGGAGTGGTGTCGTCATCGCTTTGGGTCGACATGTTTGTTGTCAACGTGCGGGGTCAGGTTTGGGTCAGAATATATAACTGTATAGACTTCAGAGTCCTTCGGTTGAGTCATTCAGTGTTCCCCTTAGTTCTATTATCATCATCTTCTCAGCCAACAATGACAGCAGAACATTTAAAGCAGGGGTCAACTTTGCGACTGAGACACCTGCTCAAGCTCATTTCTCACCTCTCTATCTTGAAAATGAAGTTTTCTCTCCTACCCCTCTTTTTTTTTAGCCCCTCCCTCAGCTCTCTTCTGACTGAGCCCAGTGGGCTGCAGTACATTTATGTACAAGAACACTTGGAATTACTAACATGTTTCTCTCCCAGAATGCGCTTTAAGAGGTTCTGGCAATCTCTGTGATAATATTTGAACATACCTTAAAATTGCATCTGCCATTGCTTTTGATGAAAAAAAAAACAACTTGTCAGCTTGACAGAAACATGATAAAATCAAATCCTGTTAGGTCGTTCTAGCCCTATAACAAATAACATAATGGATTCTAATCCCCTGATAAAACCTCAATTTATAAATTCAAACAATTCTCTATGGTATTTATATTGAGCCAAGCAAAACATAGAAGAACAGCAGTGGACTTTCTGACTTTAACATGAAAGTTTAATTCATGTACTGATCCATTTCCAGCTGCTTGAGGAGAACATTGTCAATTTTGTGAAGAAGGAGCTGAAGGGGTTCCAGAAGGTTCTGAGTTCAGATTACCCGGAGTGCTCAGACAGACAGAGGGAGGAGGAGCAGGAGCAGAAGAGGAGCACCAGAGAGGCACTTCTGAAGATCACACTGTACTTCCTGAGGAGTATGAAGCAGAAGAAGCTGGCTGACTCTCTGGAGAGCAGTAAGAGGTTCTTTATTCAAAAGCCTCAACACCATGTAAAGGGTCAATACAGACAAAGTGGGGGGTGAAATTATTTTCAAACCCTGCTGAAAATGTAGATTTATCAAAGGAGGTTCAGACAGTTTCCATTTGGATGGTAAATAAAAGAAATCTAATGGATAATCTGGTTAAACTATTGACTGGTTAATGTGGGTATAAAATGCTGATGACATTGTTTCACATCAGAACAATAATACCAGAGAGAACCTCTTTAAGACATCATCACTGTTCCCATAATCCCAGTAAAGAGCTCCTAACTAATACATGGTTACTACAAGAGGTGGAACAGCAACCATCAAAATATTATTACAGTAGAAATGAAGCATGTTGACTGTGGAAATGTACTTGGATAAATCTACCCTTTATATAAAATATATACATGTCTTCATTGTTTGTCTTAAATCAGACCTGCTTGTCCATCCACCAGTGATGAGCTGAACTAATACTATGGAGCTTGGTAAAGTTTCTGTTTCTCACATTTACAGTACATCCACTCACTGATTCCCTGGTTTATTTGTTTATTCAGAAAACCTTGTTCCCTTGTGCCGGAGTAAACTCAAAGCAGCTCTGAAGGAGAAGGTTCAGCGTTTGTCTGAGGGTGTCGCTAAACCAGGAGAGTCAACACTTCTGAATCAGATCTACATAGAGCTCTTCATCACAGAGGGAGAGAGTGGAGAGGTCAATAATGAACATGAGGTCAGACAGATTGAAACAGGATCCAGGAAACCAGTGAGACCAGAAATACCAATCACATGTGAGGACATCTTTAAACCCTTACCTGGACAAGATAAACCAATCAGAACATTGATGACAAAGGGAGTGGCTGGCATCGGGAAAACAGTCTTAACACAGAAGTTCACTCTGGACTGGGCTGAAGACAAAACCAACCACAATATACACTTCACATTTCCATTCACATTTAGAGAGCTGAATGTGCTGAAAGATAAAAAGTTCAGCTTGGTGGAACTTCTTCATCACTTCTTTGTTGAAACCAAGAAAGCAGGAATCTGCAGCTTTGATGAGTTCCAAGTTGTATTCATCTTTGACGGTCTGGATGAGTGTCGACTTCCTCTGGACTTCCAGAACAATGAGATCTTGACTGATGTCACAAAGTCCACCTCAGTGGACGTGCTGCTGACAAACCTCATCAAGGGGAAACTGCTTCCCTCTGCTCGCCTCTGGATAACCACACGGCCTGCAGCAGCCAACCAGATCCCTCCTGAGTGGGTTGACATGGTGATGGAGGTGAGAGGGTTCACTGATCCACAGAAGGAGGAGTACTTCAGGAAGAGATTCGGAGATGAGGAGCAGGCCAGTAGAATCATCTCACACATCAAGACATCACGAAGCCTCCACATCATGTGTCACATCCCAGTCTTCTGTTGGATCACTGCTACAGTTCTGGATCACGTGTTGAGAACAGATGAGAGAGGAGAGATGCCCAAGGCTGTTACTGAGATGTACATCCGCTTCCTGGTGGTTCAGGCCATCCAGGGGAATGTGAAGTATCGTGGGAAATCTGAGACAGAGCCACATTGGAATATAGAGAGCAGGGAGATGATTGTGACTCTGGGAAAACTGGCCTTTGAACAGCTGGAGAAAGGTAACCTGATCTTCTATGAAGCAGACCTGACAGAGTGTGGCATTGATATTAGAGCAGCCTCAGTGTACTCAGGAGTGTTCACACAGATCTTTAAAGAGGAGTGTGGGCTCTACCAGGACAAGGTCTTCTGCTTTGTCCATCTGAGCGTTCAGGAGTTTCTGGCTGCTCTTTATGTCTTTCTCTCATTCATCAACAATGGAGTCAATCTGCTGTCAGAAACACAGTCAACCTTCTCCAGTTCTAAACCACTTGGAAATAAACCTACAGAACTAGACCTCTACCAGACAGCAGTGGACAAGGCCTTAGGGAGTCCAAACGGACATCTGGACTTTTTCCTTCGCTTCCTCCTGGGCCTCTCATTGGAATCCAATCAGAATCTCCTACGAGGCCTGCTGGGAAAGACAGGAAGAAAGTCAAAGACCTATCAGAAAACAGTCCTGTACATCCAGGAGAAGATCAGGAGGGATCTCTCTCCAGAGAGAAGCATCAATCTGTTCCACTGTCTGAATGAACTGAATGACCATTCTCTAGTGGAGGAGATCCAGCAGTACCTGACATCAGGAAGACTCTCCACAGACGGACTCTCTCCTGCTCAGTGGTCAGCTCTGGTCCTTATCTTATTGTCTTCAGAAAAGGAGCTGGAGGTGTTTGACCTGAAGAAATACTCTGCTTCAGAGGAGGGTCTTCTGATGCTGCTGCCAGTGGTCAAAGCCTCCAGTACAGCTCTGTAAGTGGTCGATTATATTTTTCCATTGGTGAGAAAATATTGTTTCATTATACTGATTATTGAAACTGTTATTGGGGTTACAGGTTCTAAAATTAAAAGTATTAAAGACATTAAAATGATAGAATAATTACAACTATTAAAACAGTAGTTGTAATAGTTTTAGGTAGCAGTAATCGTAAAAGAAGCAGGTAGTAATGGAATTAGCAGCAGTAGTAAAAGCAGTGATAGTAGTAGTAGCAGTAGTACTAGTCTAGTAGTAGCAATAGTATTAGTAGTCACAGTAGTAGTAGTAGTAGTACAAATCGTATTATAACAAGCAGCCATTGCAGTTATAGTAGGACTAATAGTAAAAGTAGCAGCAGTAATAGTACTCTCGTAGTAGTAATATTGTTATTATTTCCGTGTTTAGATGAGTACTATAATATACTATCATCCAAACTGTTGTCATGATGAAAACAAGTAGTAAAATCAAAAGTATTAAAGCCATTAGAATATGTAAGATTGATGTATTTGTGTGCATGTGTGTGTGTGTGTGTGTGTGTGTGTGTGTGTGTGTGTGTGTGTGTGTGTCTCCATTCAGGTTGAGTTCCTGTAATCTGTCAGAGAGAAGCTGTGAAGTTGTGTCCTCAGTTCTCAGCTCCACTGCCTCTAGTGTGAGAGAGCTGGACCTGAGTAACAATGATCTGCAGGATTCAGGAGTGAAGCTGCTCTCTGCAGGACTGGGGATTCCACAGTGTAGACTGGAAACTCTTAGGTCAGTCTTCCTAATGCTCATTTACATCCACTTCAATGGCTTTCAGTACTATATCCCAACCTGGGTGGCCTTTTCTCTGATTGGAGGAATTACAAACCAGTTGTAGTAACAAGCTCTGGTTCTACTTTCTACTTTCTGTTAACCACTTTGCATGAGCACATACAACACCAAAGAGGTCATGGCAATGCATTACAAATCAATATAGTTTTGTTTTCAGAGAAAACAGTGAAATAGTCTAATAGGCATAGCAAGGCCTTCCTTCTTACCATATTCCAACTATTAATTCATTCATCTTCAGCCGCTTCTCCAGGTTCAGGTCGCAGTGGCAGCAAGCTAAGTAGGGCACTCCAAATGTTCCTCTCCCCAGCAACACCCTCCAGCTTCTCCTCGGGGATCCCAAGGCATTCCCAGGTCAGATTGGACATGCACTCCCTCCAGCGAGTTCTGGGTCTACACCGGGGTCTCCTCCCAGTTGGCCAGGCCAGGTAAACCTCCAAAGAAAGGCACCCAGGAGGCGTCCTAATCAGATCCAGATCCAGATCATCTATCTTCCCTGTCCAAAATGTGTACGTTGCTGTCCTCGAAGGAGTGTGTCTTCTCCTTTAGGTGTAGATAGACTGCTGAGTCTTGTCCTGAGGAGTTTGGCCTTCTGTGTTGGGCCATCCGTGTGTGTAGTGGTTGTTTGGTTTCTCCTATGTATAGGTCAGTGCAATCCTCATTGCATTGTACAGCATACACCAGATTGCTTTTTTGGGTGTGTGGTACACGGTCTTTGGGATGAGCCAGTCTTTGTCGGAGTGTGTTGCTGGGTTTAAAGTATACTGGGATGCGGTGTTTGTTAAAAATTCTCCTGACTTTCTCGGAGACCCCAGAAACATACGGGATGACTATGTTATTCCTTCTGTTCCTTTTCTCCTCATCGTTCACCCAGTTGGTCTTTTTGGAACGTGTTGCAGTTTTCACAAAGGTCCAACTGGTGTAGCCGCACGTTTTTTGAAGCTCCCCTCGGGTGTTTGTGTTTTTCCCGTTGGGCCTGAGTGCTGCTGGGCACATTGTCAGCTCTGTGTTGCAGAGTTCTGATGATGCTCAGTTTGTGTTCCAGAGGGTGGTGTGAGCAGAAAAGTAGATATTGGTCTGTGTGTGTAGGTTTCCTGTAAACCCCAATGTGGAGACTCCTGTCTTCCCCAGTGTGGACGTCACAGTCCAAGGTCAAACTGTTGTTGTTTACGTCGTCCCTTGTGAACTTAATGTTCTTGTCCACTGAGTTGATGTGTTTGGTAAACGCTTTCACCTCTTGTGTTTGGATTTTGACCCATGTGTCGTCCACATATCTGAACCAGTGGCTCGGAGGTGTTCCTCTGAGGGAGTTCAGGGCGCTGTGTTCTACCTCTTCCATATATAAGTTGGCCACAATGGGAGATACTGGTGAACCCATTGCACAGCCGTGTTTCTGTCTGTAAAACTGGCCCCTGAATTGGAAATATGTAGTGTTCAGGCAAAGGTCCAGTAGTTGTCAAATCTGGTCTGGGCTGAGGTTGGTCCTATTGTGGAGGGTGTCGTCCCGTAGCAAACGTTGCCTCACAGTTTCCAAAGCCTCCATGGTTGGGATGCAGGTGAATAACGAGGTCACGTCGTAGGATACCATGGTTTCATTCGGTTCCAGTTTTACACCTTGGACCTTGTTCATAAAGTGAATGGAGTATTGGATATGGTGAGGTGTTTCGCCCACTAAAGGGGTCAAGATGTTGGCTATATGTTTGGCAATGTTGTACGTGACCGAATTTATGCTGCTGACGATGGGCCTGAGGGGGGTTCCGTCTTTATGGATCTTAGGGAGTACATATATACATTTTGGACAGGGAAGATAGATGGTTTGAAAGAGGGGTGAAGGAAGCCATCTATGCAAAACTGGAAAAACCATCCCTCAACGGAGGAGGAGATCTGCGACACCACCTATCTCCCACTTACAATACCGTCCTTTCATCTCAACCCAGGAGACTCAAGAAGCTTAGCCTCCAAGAACAACAGTCGGTCACTAACGGCTCCAACGACTCGTGACCACTGAATGGAGCACTAACGAAGTCAAAACTAACACCCCCAACGACCGTCGCTGCTAAACATCGGATCACAAAGAGCAATGGACATCAATAGCTCTGATAACGACTCCAAAGAGGATAAATATCTGAGTTTCATCACCAGCCAGTCAGACTAGCTTGGTCTAGTCAGAAAGGCACGAACTGATGAAGCCTCTTGGATGAGAGGCAAAATGTCTTCACGGATATATACCAAGTCCAGTTGCACTTGATTCAATTCCTTTGGTTAACTCAGACTGGGTTGGTTTGCCGGTAGCCATACCAACATGTACCCTGGCTCTGCCGAATGACAGAAGCTAAGCAGGTGTGGGCTTGGCTAGTACTTGGATGAGAGACCTCCCGGGAAAACTGAGTTACTGCTGGATTTGGTGTTGGTCGGCCAGTAAGGGGCAGTCTTCCCTCTGGTGCTAAATAAAAAAGGCATTGCTCCTTCGCATCGAAAGGAGCCAGTTGAGGTGGTTCGGGCATCTGATTAGTCTTGCTGGAGAGACTACATGTCCAATCTGGCGTAGGAATGCCTTGGGATCTCCCAGCAGGAGCTGGATGGCGTTGCTGGGGAGAGAGACATGTGGAGTGCCCTACTTAGCTTGCTGCCGCCGTGACCCTACCCCGGAGAACTGGCTGATGATGAGACCAAAAACAAAAACAAAAAAAAAGCCAGTGCTGTGACAGGGACACTGCTGTAGGAGATGCCGTCCTTCAGATGAGATGTTAAACCGAGGTCCTGACTCACTGTGATCATTAAAGATCCCATGGCACTTAGGGCAAAGAGTAGGGGGTTCCCTGGTGTCCTGGCAAAATTCCCAACCTGGCTCTCTCCATCTGGCCACCTAATCATCCCCCTATGTTAATTGGCTCAATGATTCCTCCCTCCCCACCTCAAGGTGATGTGTGGTGAGCATTCTGGTGCAAAATGGCTACTGTGCATTATCCAGGTGGTGCTACACACTGGTGGTGGTTTAGGTGAGTTTCCCCCTTCAATGTGAAGTGCTTTGGATGTCTAGATAAAGCGCTATATAAATGTAATCCATTATTATTGTTTTGTTTAGTGAAGCTTGAAACTTATTCAAGAACCCTGATTATGTTGAAGATGTTTCACAAGACAAGGCAAGTTTATTTGTATAGCGCCTTATCATCACAGAGATCATTCAAAGTGCTTTATACCACGCAGGACTCTTTTTAAACACTCTTACACATCAACAGCTAAAAGAAAGTAATGTGTGTGTGTGTGTGTGTGTGTGTGTGTGTGTGTGTGTGTGTGTGTGTGTGTGTGTGTGTCTGTGCAGGCTGTCGGGCTGTCTGGTCTCAGAGGAAGGTGTTTCTTCTCTGCTCTCAGCTCTCAGCTCCAACCCATCCCATCTGAGAGAGCTGGACCTGAGCTACAACCAGCCAGGAGACTCAGGAGTGAAGCTGCTCTCTGCTGGACTGGATGATCCACACTGGAGACTGGACACTCTCAGGTATGGACAGACTGGATGACACTCACTCCTCATGTCTTCTACAAGGATTTTCTCCCTTCTACTCTGATGCTGGATCAGACTGGTTCTTCTGTAACAGTGGACAGGACTGATACTGGATGGAGGTTTATTAAATGGAGGATGTGCTGGTGTGACTGTTTCTCCTCCACCCCCAGGCTGGACCATGCTGGATTGTGCCGGTTGAAGCCAGGTGTGAGGAAGTGTAAGTATGTGTTTAGTTTATTTATGAAAACAGAGTTTATCACATTCAGTTGTTTAGATGGAGAGTGCGTCCAAACATCCTACTGGGGATGAAGATGGTGGTTGACATGATGTCTTCATCACACTGCTGAGAAATTAACAGTCATTAGGTCTTATTTATCAAGGAACTTAAAAACGAATGTCTGTATGATTCCTTCATACTGACGTTTATACATGAAAAGTGGATTTATCAACTTTTTCAGACATCTGACAGAAATGTTTGAAAACCGAGACCACACGTAAGACTTTTGGGACCTCCACAGCTCTACTTTAATGCAGAAACGTTAAATTTTATTCATTTAATAGTCTTATTTGAACTGACTTTCAGGAATCAGGAACAATGTATCATTTCTTAGACGTACTTGCATACACAAAGAAATGAGATTTCGTTTCCCCCATCCCACAGCAGTGTAACACAAAAAAAAACATCCAAAATTTCCCAAAAACGACACCACCAAAAACATAAAAAACAGAGAGCAGAAAGCAAAAACCAAAACAATAAAACAAAAACAAACAGTTAAGAACACAGTCCAAACTGCAACGCAGTCCAAAGAAGAAAAAAAATTTCTCTGTCCAGAGAACGAACTCCAGCCAGGATGACTGTCGGAAGTGCCAGTCTGCATGGGATAGCAGTTAGCTTAGCCCGCCCCGCCTCCGCGCCCTGTCAGACCGCCCTCGGCATTTCCTCCCAGTGCACAGCTCCAGGCAGGGGCCGTGGTTCCTGGGCCCATCGGACGAAGCAGACCAAGCTCTCCCAGCCGATCCAACGCCAGCTTTCCCAGCCAGACACCCTCGACACACGTCCCCCACACTCCACATGACGACGTAAGCGCAGACAAAAATACTGCACAGTCGACGCTAGGCAAGGCCACTGCCAGACCCCCTCAGTGTTTTCTACAGCTCCAGGCAGGGCCTTACTGCTCCGGAATGGGCCGTAAGCTCTCTCAGCCAGGGCTCGAATTGAGGGGGGGGGGCTGGACCTTCCATAACGAACAAGGGACTTCCCATAAGAAAGAAAAATTTAAGTTTGGGGGGCCCATAGTATTATGGTTGTAATAAGAATAATGACAGTAAATTATCAGTTATTTTTGGGGCATATTGTAGTGGTTCTTATTTGGCATGGAGCAGTAAATCTGTGAACCATGCCTGTCTTTATGTTGCACTGGTACCTCTATTCTGCCTGCGTGGTCACAGTCAGATCGGGCTCTCTGGACCGCAAATGCTGACCAATCAGAATCCTTCAAGGCGTCCGTAGCGGTGTAAGCATCAGCTTTGTGTCGATGCAGTTGCCCACTGGGGACCGGGGTTCGCGCCCCGGTCTCGTCAGATCCGGCTATGGCCGGACTCGACGAAGCAGCAATCATTGGCGATGCTGTCTTCGGGAGGGGGGCGGAGTCGGCTTGTGTTCGTCACATGAATGCGTCTATGTGTGTGTCGGAAAAAGCAGTGGTTCGGCCTGAGTCACCTTATCACGAAAGTGGGGAGGCGTCTCCTTCGAGACTGCCAGCTGGAGAGATGCAGTTGGCTAACGCATGCAGGGTGGGTGTTTGAACTAAAATAAGAATCGATTGGTCACTAAATTGGGAGAAAAAGGGAAAATCAGAAATAAAAATTAGGAAAAAAAAGAATCCTTCAAGGCAGCACAGTCCCGTCATGAGCGGGTACAGATACAGCCCTCTTCTCTGTCTCCCACTCCAAAATTACAGGTAATGACTAAAGCTAGCTAACAAAACATGTGAATTGTGAAAGAAGCTCTGGTAAATAGTTTAAGTATTGATATCACATATTGTAAAAATAATTATTTCTCCCCGATATTGCTGCAATGTTAACTACGAATGAACAGAGTTGTGATCTTAGTCAATGGTTTTTGTTTTTTGCTCTAAACCAGCTAGTTAACGTTAGCTGATGTTGTTTTGACGTTGGCTATAACGTTATGCTAATGTTACTTGTTAGAGAATGTTCAGAAACTTCCAGAACCGTGTTAGCTAGCTAGCTAATGCTGCTAATGTCGTGTGGGCCTAACATTATCATAGACATTCTATTTACAAACGATACAAGAAATAATCAAGAAGCTAATTAGCTGTTGCAGCCAGCTAGCTGTGTGTTTGTGTGATCAGAAACTAGAGGTATCTATCGATAACATTAGCTTGCTAACTAGCTAGTTAACTAGCCAGGTAACGTTAACTAGCACAGTCACGTCACGAGCAGGTACTGATACAGCCCTCTGACTCCCGCGCCACAATTAACGTTACAGGTAATGTTAGCTAACAAACCATGTGAATTGTAAAAGAAGCTCCGGTAAATAGTTATAAGTATTGATATCGCATATGGTAAAAATACTTATTTCTCCCCAATATTGCTGCAATGTTAACTACGAATGAACAGAGTTGTTATCTTAGTCAATGTTTTTTGCTCTAAACTAGTTAACGGTAGCTATCTAGCTAGCTGATGGCTGTTTTGACATTGGCTATAACGTTATGCTAACGTTACTTGTCAGAGAATGGTCAGAAACTTCCAGAACCGCGTTAGGTAGCTAGCTAATGCTGCTAGTGTCGTGTGTGCCTAACATTATCATAGACATTCTAGTTACTAATGATACAAGAAATAATCGAGAAACTAATGATCTATTGCAGCTTGCTAGCTATGCATTTGTGTGATCAGAAACTAGAGCTATCTATCGATAACGTTAGCTAGCTAGTTAGCCAGGTAACACTAGCTAGACAATATTATTGACCACGGTTACATGCACACCATATTCTGATTAATATCTATTATTCTGGTTAAGGCCATATTCTGAATAATGGCAGAGGGTGGGCTACAGGCAAAGTATCTGCCACAAATGTCCAGGTCACGCTGAAAAAAATCTATAAACATAAGGACAGTTTGGCCCACCAGAAGGCTTTAGAAATCTCTCCAGAGAGAGAGGGAAGTCCTCCCTAGCCTGGCTGAAGCCGTGAATGCAGTGCTCTCTTCCGAGTTCGGTCCCAGACTGTGGAGATATGGGATTGCCACTGGTTGCAGAATGTCATCTCGATATCGCTCTGCATTGAGATTGCCTCCAATGATGACAAGCCTTGTTTTTCCAGTGAGGGAGATGCTGCCCCACACCATCACACTGCCTCCACCAAAAGATGTCATTCTATCGATGCAGCAATAAGCATAGCGTTCTCCGCGTCTTCTCCACACTTTGACACTACGATCCAACTGCCGTAGGTGGAATCTGGACTCATCGCTGAACATAACGTTCCTCCACATGTTCAGGTTCCAGTGCACGTGTTGCCAACTCCAGCACAAACGGGCCTGGCGGTGAAGGGTAAGGCCTGCCATGACTACCCTTCACCATCAGGCCCGTTAAACTCAAACACAAATAAAAGTAATTTTGCATTCACACATTCAACTGATATATTTCGTACACTGCAACACTTTAGCATTACTATTGTAACCACATCATGTAAAATGAATGCAGAGCAAACACACTTTTGTCATGAGATACTTCCTCACTAAATGGCGACCATTACGTTTCTACTGTGCTGCTGCCTACGTAACGCAGCGAGCTAGCATGCTACAGCAGAGCAACATCTCCAGATTAGCCAAACTACGTTCACATGCTGAAGTTACTGCAGACACGGATATTTTACTCCCTGCGTGTTCCTTATAGCATAGAAAACATGTATATACACCGTGAAACACATCACAACTATCGTTCTTACCTGTAAGGGGGATAGAAAGAAACAAAACACGGACACGACGTTGCTGCAGTCAAGTCCGATGTTGAAATGGCCGACTGCAGGCAACACTTTATTCCCCTACAGGTCTAAACAAGGCATTAGCAATCGACAACAGATCAGTAGATTACAGGCCAATGACTAAACCTGGCGAAATAAGGAAACACTGCAAAACGTAACTTCAAGTGTATTTTCCCAAAACTGTGAATTTTAAACACATAGGTTACATCTTTTAACCCCCATCTTTTTACCCTCTTTTACCTGGAAGGTCAGAGCAATGGATTACAGATAACCTGATCTGCAGATCAGAGTGCATTTTTAACTCAGCAATTTTTAAATCAGCAATCTTTTTATACTCAGTGTACATCTAGTGGAGGTTTTTTCAACATATATTTTTCCCATTCAGTGCATTCAGAATTACAGCATTTTAATAACCATTACAATAGCACAGTGGTTAGTGCAGTTGCCTAACAGCAAGAAGGTCCTGGGTTCGAGCCCTGGGGTAGTCCAACCTTGGTATGTCATCCCGGGTCTTCCTCTGTGTGGAGTTCGCATGTTCTCCCCGTGTCTGCATGGGTTTCCTCCGGGGGCTCCGGTTTCCTCCCACAGTTCAAAGACATGTACCTAATTGTCCCTAGGTATGAATGTGTGTGTGTGTGTGTGTGTGTGTGTGTGTGTGTGTGGGGGCCCTGTGATGGCCTGGTGAGCTGTCCAGGGTGTCTCCCTGCCTGCTGCCCAATGACTGCTGGAATAGGCTCCAGCGACCCTGAGAGCACGATAAGTGGTTCCGATAATGGATGGCTGGATGGATACAAATTATCAAAACATTCTTTGTTATTGTATTCCCGGTGAGTGTTTCTGTGTGTACACAAATTATAATAGGCCGTGCCGCCCTGACTATTTGTATAAAAATTAAAATAATTTATTAATGTCAAACTGTTCAGTTAAAATAGACATTTTCAGTTGTCTTATAGACCCCTTATCTCGTAACATAAAAGTGGAGTTGTAAACAAGATGCGTGCGCAGAACATGTGGCAAAACAAATACAGCAGCAGTATAATTCACAAAAGTACACGAGGAAACGTACACATTCATGAACATGTTGCTAGATGGGGTCTAATCTGTGACTAAATCAACAGAAAACAAACAGAAGAGGAATATTAGATTAACAACCGCTGCTGTGTTGTGTCTTGTTGTCTCTATCAGATGCCTGTGAACTCACACTGGACCCAAATACAGCACAGAGAGACCTCCTTCTGACTGAGGACAACAGAGAGGTGACAGGGGTGAGAGAGGAGCAGCCGTATCCTGATCATCCAGACAGATTTGACTACTGGCCACAGGCTCTATGTAGAGAGAGTCTGACTGACCGCTGTTACATGGAGGTAAAATGGGAAGGAGATGTGCATATAGGAGTGACTTACAGAGGGATCAGAAGGAGAGGAAGAGGTAATGACTGTCTTCTTGGATCTAATGAAAAGTCCTGGAGTCTGTACTGTAGTATTACTAGATATGTTGCCCATCATAATGATAGAATAACAGAGATACTTGTCTCCCCCTCCTCCTCTGACAGAGTAGGAGTGTATCTGGACTGGTCTGCTGGAACTCTGTCCTTCTACAGAGTCTCCTCTGACACACTGACACACCTCCACACCTTCACCTCCACATTCACCGAACCTCTCCATGTTGGGTTTGGGTTGGGGACACGTGACTCCTCTGTGTGTCTGTGTTAGATAGAGGAGGTAGAGACACCTCCTGTGTCGTGGAGGAACACTCACACTCCTGCCCAAACACACCTGCTGCCATGATAGGTTACTCTGTACAGGATCACACACACACGTACGCACGCACACACACACACACACACACACACACACACACACACAGACACACACACAAACACTCTCACACACATACACTGAGGGGTAACTGGATCAGACCTGTTTGTGTTATTTGGAAAAGGCCGGGTAGATGACGCTCGTTAGCCTTGACAGGCAGCTCATCTAGGAGAAGGAAAACTCTGATTGAAAACCTCCGCTGCCTTGCGGGTATACTCGTCTACAGGCAAGACGAAAGGCTTCGGGAAGAAACCCTGAGGAAAAATCTGCATCCGTCTCCATTGCCAGTCCTCTCGATTAGTCTTGCCACTGGTAGTAGGTGGTCTCGGACGAGAGAGTGGGGTTGATGATGCGCAACTCTTCCTCACTTGAATCATCGCGCAAATCTTCAGTCATCCATAACAGGATGACTAAATTGTCCCCGTTGCTGTGACGGACGAATAACAACATTTGGAAAATGAAATCAATGAGTTTTTTTTTATAGCAGGTAAGAACCAAGTTATTAAAGTCACTCAATCGTTTAGCTTTTTAAATGCTTCTGATAATAGAATAAAGTAGAATATAATACAATCATTTTATTTTTCTAAAGGGAGCTTCATCGTAATAAGTAGCTGATAATACTTTTCATTTGCTGTTATTAATCTCATCACTCCAACATAAACATCTTGTAACGAGCTGTGGTTATATGTTAGCTTAGTATTAGCTATGCTGCACCAGGATGGCTTAGCATAGAATCATTCAGATGAAGTCAATCGGTCTTTCGGACTTGAGCCGTTTCCAAGGGCAACGCGACGCCGGGCGCCATCTTCCACTTTTTTCACTTTTTTAATACGTTGAACTGGGCGTCCGGGTAGCGTAGCGGTCTATTCCGTTGCCTACAAACACGGGGCTCGGTGGTTCGAATCCCGGTGTTGCCTCTGGCTTGGTCGGGCGTCCCTAAGAAGTGGGGTTGTTGTGAAGCGTCTAGTGGGTTGGTGTAGTGTTCTGTGCCTGTCAGGTCTCACTCTCAACCTTCACCGCTGGCTAGCAGAAATGCGAACAGGAGAGCCGAGCACGTAAGTCTCTCCCTGCCAGTACATAGCCTCTCCAACAGCAAGCCCTCTGTAGTGCCTCCTCGTGGCGACACACGGTAACTGAGTACACCTTGGACCCTGGCTGAACTACAAGGGACTCGGAGGAGGTCTGGCCCCTAGACGTGCGGTACGCAGGCCCACCGGTGTGTGGCTATTCCCTGATGCCCACGAACCAGCCCCCAGCTATGGGTTAAATAGTGCCACTGCCTAGTGCATACCTCGGGAGAGGACTAGGCTACAGAAGGAAACCCCTACAGAAAATCAGCGTCCACAGTGTTGTTGTTTTTTTGTTGTTTTTTTCCTTTTGTAAGTGTTTAAGTCAGAGAGTATTGCTGGCGTCGTGTGTGGCTGCCGCTTCTCCCTCTCGTAGCCCCCCTTCCCATCCACCCCTGTACGCCTGTGCTATGTTCATCTGTTGTCTTGTTTCACCCCGTTCATTGTAAAGCGACATTGAGTGTTAGAAAAGCGCTATATAAGATTGATTTATTATTATTATTATTATTATTATTATTACAGACACAATTGGCCGTGTCTGCGGGTGGGAAGCCGGGTAGGGGCATGTGTCCTGGTCGCTGTACTAGCGCCTCCTCTGGTGGGTCGGGGCGCCTGTTCGGGGAGATGGGGAACTGGGGGGAATAGCGTGATCCTCCCACGCGCTACGTCCCCCTGGTGAAAGTCCTCCCTGTCAGGTGAAAAAAAGCAGTTGGCGAGTCCACATGCATCAGGGGAGGCATGTGGTAGTCTGCAGCCCTCCCCGGATCGACAGAGGGGGTGGAGCAGCGACCGGGACAGTTCGGAAGAGTGGGGTAATTGGCCGGGTACAATTGGGGAGAAAAAAAAGGGGTGGGTATGTTGAACTGCATCTGAGTGTCTAAAGTCACTTCATTTAATATGGTAGGTCCCCAAGATCCTTTCCTTTATTTGTAACCAATGTGCATGTGTGTTATGAATATATCTCTCATTTATTGTTTCGTCGTTTTAATCAATGTTTAATGTTCCTGGGGACTGTGTTGTGTTTTAGATTAATTTTGAGCGTACACAAGTTTTTCTCAAATGTCAACACTGAAGTTTTTTTGCATATCTGCTCAGTTCAGTGTTGGTAACTTCTCGAGTCTTTTACTCGTTTCTAGTCAGGAGTGGGGCTCGTGAGGACATGGGATGATGGTGAGGTCTGTCTGTCTGGTGAGTTTATATGGAGTGTGTTGATGTAAACCTGATGCACTTCAGTTGGCTTACAACTGACAGACAGGTCTCACAGTTATTCTGTATGAGGGTACGCTGTTCCCCAGGATGTAGAACCACTGTCGTGTTTTCTTTGACGTTTCATCTATAGACTGTTGATTAAAAGCAATCAGAAGGGGGGATTGTGAGTGCATATCTGATATTTGCTTTACTTTTCATCTTGGACCAATGTAACCGAGCTTATTTCCGCCCGCGGCGGGATTCGATCCAGGCCACGAGGCGACATCGCTAACCACTCGTCTAAAGGGGGCCGACCTCCTGGCGATCGGCCAGTGAGTCTTTTTGTAGGTTACAGTAAGTCACTCTCTCCTGTAAGTGATTCCCGCGCTCCGAACAGACGTATGAGGCTCTGCACGTTTCACCGCTGCCACCAATGTACCGAATTCGGGGGGTTCCGGGGGCAGCCCGGGAACCGCCGGAGCCAGGACGCGAACCCGCATCTCCTGCACCATGGGCGACGTTAACCAGTTGACTATCGACTGGTTAGCCTGCTAAACATCCTTATTATCATCACGATCATATGGTAGAACCCAGGGATCAGGAAAATGTTGAACTTGTACAGTATTAAGTACGGTCTTAATACAATATTTACAGATCACACCAATCATACAAGTAATGATGAAAACGATGACGAAAAACAGAAGAATAGGCACAATCAGAGTACCCATAAATGACGCACCCGCAGATACCAAGGGGCCAAACACCATTTACCCCTTGTTCAGTATCATGTTTCAATTCCGATATTTCAGCATCGTTGCTAGTAATATATGCACAGCATTCAGTGGAGCTCACCTTACACCCAACACCCTGCGAGGCTAACAAGATCCAACACCATCCTATTTCCGGTTGCTACGCGTCCAACATCATCTAAGCGTCTCGCCGTGGCCGTGGCGGCAGCTGTAGAGATGTTCATGTGACGTTCTAACACAGTAGAGAGGGACTTGATCTCTTCCTGAGCTGCATATATGCCATACCAGGAAACAGCTCTACGCCTGATCAGATCTTTTCAGGCAATACAGGTTGCTTACTGAATGTCTTCTTTAATGTCTTAATACAACGAGTAGTGTCTGCGGTAAATTCATAATAAATATAATCCCAGTGTGTGTGTGGGCCCTGTGATGGCCTGGCGGCCTGTCCAGGGTGTCTCCTCGCCTGCTGCCCAAAGACTGCTGGGATAGGCTCCAGCATCCCCACGACCCTGGGAGCAGGATAAGAGGTTTGGATAATGGATGGATGGATGAATCTGAATGTCTCTACATATGACGTAAATAAAGTATAAATGTTAAATATTTCCACATGTCAGGATACCTTTAAAAGTGGATGTAACTTTATGAATGAATGTTGTGATTTCTCGTTCTTGGCGAGCTTTCTTAACCCGTCTGAACTGAAAACACGGTTTGGATTCAGAAATGATTAAAATAAATGTGTTTATTGATTTAAACTGCATTTAAAACTCAGATGTCCCATACTGTATGTCCTTAGATAAAACGTTTAGACGTCAAGTTCAAATCAGAAAATAAATCCTCCAAAATAAAAGCTGCCGTGTAACGGCGGCCAATAGAGAGATGGGGGAGGGGCCTATCCCATTACTTTCCTTTTAAGCCTCCCCCTCCTTTCAGAGTGCCTCCATTGGAACGAAGCTACGAGGGCTCGGGGGAAACTATTTAACCAGGGGTGGTAAAAGTACTCAGACGCTATACTCGAGTAAAAGTACTACTACTACTAATACTTTCGGCTGCTCCCGTTAGGGGGCGCCACAGCGGATCATCCGTTTCCCTCTCTTCCTGTCCTCTGCATCTTCCTCTGTCACACCAGCCACCTGCATGTCTTCCCTCACCACATCCATAAACCTCCTCTTTGGCCTTCCTCTTCTCCTCTTCCCTGGCAGCTCCATATTCAGCATCCTTCTCCCAATATACCCAGCATATCTCCTCCACACATGTCCAAGCCATCTCAATCTTGCCTCTCTTGCTTTGTCTCCGAACCGTCCAACCTGAGCGGTCCCTCTAATATATTCGTTCCTAATCCTGTCCTTCTTCGTCACTCCCAGTGAAAATCTTAGCATCTTCAACTCTGCCACCTCCAGCTCCACCTCCTGTCTGTTCATCAGTGCCACTGTCTCCAAACCATATAACATAGCTGGTCTCACCACCATCTTGTAAACCTTCCCTTTAACTCTTGCTGGTACCCTTCTGTCGCAAATCACTCCTGACACTCTTCTCCACCCACTCCACCCTGCCTGCACTCTCTTCTTCACCTCTCTTCTGCACTCCCCGTTACTTTGGACAGTTGACCCCAAGTATTTAAACTCATCCTCCTTCATCACCTCCACTCCTTGCATCCTGACCATTCCACTGTCCTCCCTCTCATTCACGCATAGGTATTCCGTCTTGCTCCTACTGACTTTCATTCCTCTTCTCTCCAGTGCATACCTCCACCTCTCCAGGCTCTCCTCAACCTGCACCCTACTCTCGCTACAGATCACAATGTCATCCGCGAACATCATCGTCCATGGAGACTCCTGCCTGATCTTGTCCGTCAACCTGTCCACCACCATTGTAAACAAGAAGGGCTCAGAGCCGATCCTTGATGTAATCCCACCTCCACCTTGAACCCATCTGTCATTCCAACCGCATACCTCACCATTGTCACACTTCCCTCATACATATCCTGCACCACTCCTACATACTTCCCTGCAAGTTCCGACTTCCTCATACAATACCACACCTCCTCTCTCGGCACCCTGTCGTATGCTTTCTCTAAATCTACAAAGACACAATGCAACTCTTTCTGGCCTTCTCTATACTTCTCAACCAACATTCTATACTCGAGCTATACTCGAGTAAAAGTATAGATACCTAATTAAAAAAAGACAACTATTTAAGAATTGTTCAGTGAGGGCGAGCATCCCTTTAACTTGAAATATCTTCAAAAGATATTATTAGGCTACACAGAATCCGACTGCCCAGCACATTTGTTTATTTATATATTATTTCAGCTTCAGCAGAAGCTGGTTTTCAAAATTGCTGGAGTCCACCCTGGCTCTCCTGGGGCGAAATAGAAATCCTGCGATACTAAACATCTTCTCACCCGCCGCTGAGGCAGGAAGGGGTGTGTTTAACTTGATGTACACCTTGCAGACAGAGGCGAAGGTCTTCAGCAGACAACTAGTGTGGTCAACAGAGTATGCCAAATATTCCTCAAGTTCTTTGGAGCTTTCTTGTGCGTTGATGGATGCGAAAAAGTCATCAGCATCATCAGAAGAGGTTATATGCAAGTTATTGAGGGGATGCAAGGGCTCCATGTCCAGACTGGTGTAGTCCAGTCCTGAAAAACAATTCATGTCCCATACACATGCAGAAATTGAACAGAATGGCATTCAAAACATTAGCCAATGATGGCTAAAGTACATATTGTTCATAGTTCTAATTTTAACTGGTTATCATTTGGCAAATAGCCAGATAACAGATAATTGAGACAAACATTCCACCTCAGGGATGCATGCAACGCAAGCTGTATTGAATGCATGCAGCCTATTGTGGCATATTATTCCTTTATTATTTGCATTATTATGTGTGTTAATCTACTGCATAGGTTGTGTTATTTTTTTAATCGTTCTCTTACCCTCCCTAACCTTCAGTAAGAGGAATGGAGTGGGGTACAAGCCCAGCCAATTCTGGCCATTACAAGGACATTGGTATTGAATTGGTCAACCAATGAACTGATCATATGGTACAAATAAATCATTATATCAGGTGAATCGGCCCTACTAAATTGTCCCTATGTGTGTGTGTGTGTGTGTGTGTGTGTGTTGGCCCTGTGATGGCTTAGCGGCCTGTCCACGGTGTCTATTGTGTTTAGGAATCACATCAGGACACGGCGCTGTCGCTCGACAAAACCTCTCTGTTGCGTTGTTTATTTTGACTGACACAGCGTCAGAGGCAGACCCGATCAACCAACCCAGAGCCCGCAGGCATCACCAAATGATCCCAGCACAAATAGAACAGCGGCAAATCAAATGCAGCACTGTCGATGTGTGCAGACATAACACACACCCCCCCACCCCCCGGCAGGATTTAACAATAACAGAATTACTGGGCATCATACATCAATCAAGGCACAATAGAACAATGCTAACATTACTAAATGCAGCACTGGTGATTCAGTGTGCAGACTTAACATCCCCCCCTGGCAGGATTTCAAACATGAAAGGTTGACACAAAGTCCTCTAGGTGGCCAGGGCGCAAACGTGTGCGAACAGGTCGCGAAGCGGCCTGAGGCTGGGCAGGCCGAGGTGGGGAGGGGGAGGCAGGGGAAGCTGAGGTCCAGGAAGGTCTGGGGCCCGTGTAGGAGCTGCATGAAGCCCCGGGGCGTCTCGCCATGCTGAGGGAATGGCTAAGGTTGTGTCAGTAGCTGTGTGTGGCGGAGCGGACACCTTCTGCAGACGACTGGAGTGCCACCGAGTGCCATCGCTGAGGAGGTAGGTGGGTGGGCCCAGCTGACAGGTGACTTGGAGAGGAGAGGACCAGTATGAAGCCATTTTATTGTCCCTGTGGGGCCTGCGGACCCTGACCCAGTCTGACACATTGATGTCTGGCACCCTGGTTCGTTTTGACTGGCCCGATAGTGCAGCAGAGTGTGACGGATGGCCTGCGTGAAAGAGCACCCTTGGGCCATGTGTGATCTGAGGCCGTTCTTCAGTGACTGGTGAAAACGTTCAACGCCGCCATTGGCCTGGGGGTGGTAATACGCAGTGCGTATATGACGGATGCCCTTGTTTTCGAGATAAGCAGTGAACTCAGCAGAGACCAGCTGAGGACCATTGTCAGTGGTGATGGTCTTTGGGAGGCCCCAGCGAGAAACTAGAGAGTCCAGGAAGTCGATGATGACCTGTGAGGTCACAGTGCCGGAAGTGGTGAGTTCAGGCCATTTTGAGTGTAGATCGTAGGCGACCACCATGAAGCGTTGGTGGTGGGGAACTCCGTGGATCTCACCACAGATGTCCAACTGCAGGTGTTCCCAGGGCTGAGAGGGCCAGGCGAGAGGTTGCAGGGGTCGGGGAGCCTGGTGGCCAGTCTTACCACTCACAAACAGTGATGGCCACCTCTGCTGCCAAGGCGTGGCAACAGTCAGGATTGCTGCCCCCCCTGTGTCTAAGAGGGAGAACCCCAGAGCGGAGAACAGGTCCAGGCCCATCAGGTTGGCCCCACGGCGTGCCACATGAAAAACTGCATTGGGCACCAGCTTGGTTCCATAGCGGACAGTCACTTGGAGAGAGCCAACCAGATCGATTTTGGAGTCACCATACCCACAGAAGACAGCTGAGGGTGCGGACAGTGGCAGTGAACCGAAAAATTGACTGTAAGTATCAACATTCAGGAGAGACACACCTGCACCAGTGTCCAACAACAGGGGGATGCACACATCATTAATGTTGACTGTGCATGATTTGAATGACACTGGCCCAGAGCTCACCTTGTGAATGATGGCGGTTGAAGACTGCGGGGTGTGGCCCTCTGACCCAGCCGGGGAAGATCGACAGACGTTGGCAAAGTGGTTTTGCTTACCGCAGCTACAGCATGTCTGGCCACGGGCAGGGCAGTTCTGAGCCCTTGAAGCATGAGACCGAGATCCACAGTTACCACAGGACTGTTGAGGGCGGGGCCGAGAACGCCGTCGTTGCAGTTGCAAGACGTCCCCAGTGGAGTCGGCGCCCGCCTCGCTCTGGCTGGGTTGCGTCCCGAGGGGCAGCCGTGAGTAGAGGGAGGAGTCGTTGGCAGCTTGACCGGAGGTGGCCACTTGCTGTGTATTTAGCATAGCAGCACACTCAGCTGCTCCCTCAACCTGTAGTGCGATGGTAATTGCTCTGGACAGCAGCAGATCGTCTTTTTCCAGCAGGAGAGTCTCACGCACCTTTGCGTTGTTGGTGTGTTCGATTAGCTGGTCGCGAACCATCTCGTCCTGAAGCGCGCCAAGCTTGCATGAGCTAGCTAGCCCTCGCAAATTAGCTACATACTGCCGCACAGACTCACCAGGCAGTTGGTGTCGCTGACGGAATATAAATCGCCGAAGGAGGGCACTCTGTGGAGCAGCGAAATGGGTGCTCATAAGTCCCACAGCTTCGTCAAAGTTTGTGACGTTCCCCAGAGACCCGAGCACACGATGACCCTCTGCTCCCAAGCAGTGTAGCAACAGAGCCGTCTTCCTAGCCTGGCTCACGTCGTCGAGCCCTGAGGCTATGAGGTAATTTTCAAAACGATGTAGACCGCGAGTCTATGGTACCGGAGGCTCGCCAGGTAATGCCAGGAAGGGGGCAGGTGGTGGGAGAGAGATATCAGCCATCCTCGTCGCCAATATTGTATTTAGAAATCACGTCAGGACACCGCGCTGTCGCTCGACACAACCTCTCCGTGGCATTCTTTATTTAGACTGACACAGCATCAAAGGCAGACCCGATCAAACAACCCAGAGCCCGCAGGCATCACCAATCGATCCCAGCACAATAGAACAGCGCCAAATCAAATGCAGCACTATCGATGTGTGCAGAGATAACATCCCCCCCCCCGGCAGGATTTAACAATAACAGTTTTACTGGGCATCACACATCGATGGACTTAGAATACCTGGCTGTGAAATGCAGGCCATTTTACATGCCGAGGGAGTTTTCTGCCATCTTAATCACAGCCGTTTATATACCACCACATGCTAACGCTAAGATAGAACTGGAGGAACTGCACAGCACTAACAACAACCAGCTGAATGCACATCCAGGGGGAACTGTGATTGTGGCAGGAGACTTTAACCACTCAGAACTAAAGACAGTGCTGCCCAAACTCCACAAGAATATCAACTTGCCAACCAGAGACAAAAATATTCGGGACCAAGTTTACACCAACATCCCAGGAGCATACAAAGCTGCACCATCGCCACACCTCGGCTTATCAGACCACATCTCACCGGTAATGACTCCATCCTACAAACCTCTAATCTGCAGAACAAGACCAGCTTTTAAAACTGTCCAAGTTTGGAGTGAGGAAGCCACCTCACGACTGCAGGACTGCTTTGGAAGCACAGACTGGGGAGTGTTTGCACAGGGAGCAGACTTAGAGGAATACACTTCAGCCGTCCTGGCCTACATTCATTTCTGTACTGAGACAGTACTAACCACCAAAACCATCAAGGTATTTCCGAACCAGAAGCCATGGCTGGACAGGAATGTGCGGTCTTTGCTCAGGGCTCGAGATGCTGCCTTCAGGACAGGTGACATGCTGGCCTACAAAAATGTCCAGAGGGACTTGAAAAAGGGCATTAGAGAGGCTAAACGCAGTTACAAGCAGCGCATTGAGGGGCACTTCACACATAACAACAACCCCCGAGCATGTGGAGAGGTATTAAAAACATAGCAGATTACAAATGCAGCACCACACACATCACCCGTGACAGTGTACTCCCCGACACGCTTAACCAGTTCTTTGCACGCGTTGAAACGCAGCTCAGCGGAGTGAGGGCCGAAATGACCCTGCCCAAGGAGGAGCATGCACTCGTCCTACAGCACCATCAGGTGAAATCCAGTCTGAGCAGAATCAACATCTCCAAAGCGGCAGGACTAGACAGAGTGTCGGGCCGCACACTGAAGACATGCGCTTACCAACTAACAGGGGTGTTCACCGACATCTTCAACCTCTCGTTACAACAGGCTGTTGTCCCAAACTGCCTTAAATCCACCACCGTTGTACCTGCACCCAAGAAGACAGCAGTCAGCTGCCTCAATTACTATCGCCCAGTTGCCCTGACCCCAATTATTATGAAGTGCTTTGAGAGGATTATACTCTCTCACATCAAGGACATCATCCCCACAGATCTGGACAGCCATCAATTTGCCTATCGGGGGAACAGATCTACGGAGGACACAGTCTCAATTACACTTCATATGTCAGGATGCTTTTTATTGACTTCAGCTCCACTTTCAATACGATAATCCCCCATAAACTGGTACACAAACTCAGCAACCTAGGTTTAACCACTTCACTCTGTTCATGGATTATGGACTTTCTCACTCACAGACCACAAAATGTCAGGATAGGTAACCATACATCTTCAACCCTTATCCTGAACACAGGTGTGCCCCCAGGGCTGTGTGCTCAGTCTAGCCCTCATCACCATTTTTACCCACGATTGTACCCCCATTCATTCCTCCGACACTATAGTGAAGTTTTCTGATGACACCACTATAGTGGGATTCATAACCAACAACGAGGAGACACACTACAGAGAGGAGGTCCAACATCTGGCTGGGTGGTGTTCAGACAATATCCTGGTCCTGAACACCAGTACAACAAAGGAGATCATTGTGGACTTTAGGAGATCCGGGAAGACCACCCCACCCCAACCGCACATAAACGGTGAAGAGGTACATATTGTGGATAACATCAAATTACTGGGCATCCCCATAACCAAAGAACTCATATGGTCACTCAACACCTCCCACCTGGTGAAGAAAGCACAACAGAGGCTTTTCTTCCTAAGGAAACTTAAACAAGCTGGTCTCCCTTCTCCGCTGCTGGTCAGCTTTTACAGAAGCACAATAGAAAGCATCCTCTGTCAGTGTGTCACAGTGTGGTATGCCAACTGCACAGCAGAGAACAGCAAGGACTTGGCCCAGGTGGTAAAGACAGCACAGAGGATTGTGGGAGCTGTGCTTCTGAACCTGGATGCTGTGTATGCTGGCCGCCTACAGAGGAAAGCCAGCAACATCAGCAAAGACACAGCACACCCAGGTCACAGTCTGTTCGTTCCCTTGCCATCAGGGAAAAGATACTGCACCATCAAAACCTGGACTAACAGGCTGAGGAACAGCTTCTTCCCCAGAGCTGTAGCCTCCACCCCCCCCCCCCCCCCCCCACACACACACACACACATCTGCCTATAGCTGCTGAGGACTAACTGGTACTAAAGCTGCTGCAATATGGACAACTATGTGCAATAACCCCATACACTATTTTGAACTTTAAAAGCTGCTGCTATCTTTTATTGTCTTATCATAATTTTTGCTACCTCACTTAATTTTACTACCTCACTTATTTATACTAAATGTTGTTTGTCCTTGTTTTTATCTTGTTGTTGTTTTGTTTTTTTTAATCATTTACCTTGTCTAGTGTTGCTGGTCTGAGAGTCACCAAACAAAATTTCGTTGTGTGTACACAATGACAATAAAGTATCTTATCTTATCTTATCTTATCTTAATTAGTTTCAAAAATACATCTTCAAACTGTCGACAATATATTCTGTGTGAAATATTACAGTTATTATACAGGATTGCTAGGTTGGGAATAGATGTCCAATTTTTGTGGATACCAGCTCATGTAGGTATTAGGGGAAATGAAACAGTGGATCAACTGGCCAAAACCGGTTTAACAGCGAGTCATGTAGAACTCTCCGGACCAATCAGTGAAGTGGAAACAAAATCATTCATTAGACACAAAATCAAGGCACAATGGCAGAAATTATGGGACAACAGTGTAAAAGGATGACATCTGTACTGGATCCAACAGGAAGTAGGAGTAGAAAGGACTTGGGGGAAGAGCAGGAGAGAACAGAACATCATTAGCAGGTTATGTTTAGGGCATACTAAACTAAATTCTTCATTGCGACTCATCGGGAAACATCAAACTGGGAACTGTGATGCCTGCCACCAACCAGAGACAGTGGAACATGTATTTTGTTATTTGCCCAACATATGCAATAGAGGGAATCATACTGTAACGTGTATGGATAAGTAGACACGCTGGCCGCTGGCTGCCGGGTCTGACCCTTTAGTCGAGCGGTTAGCGATGCCTCCTGCGCCGCGGGCGATACGGGTTCGCTTCCCGGCCGCGGCAGTTCCTGTGGTTGCGTCGTTCCCCGAATTCGCTACATTGGTGTCAGAAGTGGGATGGAGCGACCGTAAGGCCATCGGAAGCGTATGCTCCCTGAGGCGTGAAGGAGTTGATATGCTTAAGCGCGGAGACGCGCTTCCCGAAGGAGGGGGGTAGTGTAACGTGCATGGATAAGAAGACACGCTGGCCGCTGGCTGGCGGGTCTGACCCTTTAGTCGAGCGGTTAGCGATGCGTCTTGCGGTGAGGGCGACACGGGTTCGCGTCCCTGCCGCGGCAGTTCCTGTGATTGCGTTGTCCCCCGAATTCGCTACAATATGTTTTAGCGCGGTTCTGTACTGGGGCATTCTGGGGGATTGTCCGGGTCGGGGACTGGAAGCAGACGGCTGAATGAAGCACGTTATTAATCGCAACTCCCTTGCCCGTCGTTTATGCACACGACAAAGAAGAAGTCGTGACAACATGGAGAGGTGGCTCAAATTAAAAAAAACGGACGACGGAGACTCGGGGCCACCCGAAATATCAAATAAAATATCTTTAAAAAAAAGATCCTATGACATTTATAGAAACAGGATTATTTTACTCAAATGTGACTGAGGCCTTTATCTACCTAAACTATAAAGGGTAACAGGATTTTTTTCTCTAATTACATCTGTTTCACAAGTGTAATTTATTGTATTTTAATAAGAGATCTCGCTCCTGTTTGCATTGTTAAAAGTTACTGCATAAAACTTCTGTTGTTACATATATCTGAAAGTTACTGAATACATATTCTGTTTTGTTACATATATCTGAAAGTTACTGCATAAGAACTCTGTTTTGTTAACTATATCTAAGTTACAACTGAAAGCTCTTATTTTTGCCCCAAAGAGTGAATAAATGCTATAATGCAATTTAAAATGCAGTTTCTACTGTTTCTATCAAATTGCAACCCCCCTCCCCCAAGATCAGGTGGAGGGGTCCTCAGGGTAGACCAAAAATACGCAGGAGGTCCAGCACCCCAGAAAGGTTGAGAACCACTGCCGTATACAATAGCAGAGGAGCTAATTGCACCAGCAGCAGCAGCTATCCAAGCTGAAACTATGGTGGATAAAAAAGCAGCAGATGCAATCCGGTCAGTACCGCTGTCTAACGACACAATATGCCGCAGAGTGGGTGAGATGGCTGGTGACATTGTTCAGCAGGTGACCGATAAACTGAAAAGAGCGGGCTTTTTTCAGTACAGCTAGACGAGTCTGCTGATGTGAATGGAGAAGCCCAGTTGGTCATGTTTGCTCGTTTCAAAGATGACACAGTCAACGATATAGTTGAACACATCGTCTTCTGCAAGCCACTACCTGAAAAAGCTACGGGGGAGGACATTTTTAATTTGATTGACTGTTTTGTCAGTTGTCTCTCGCATCAGGCAGGTAAACCCCAACATCCAAAGCATGCACTGCATAATTCACAGAGAAGCGTTGGCTTCAAAACGAATGAGCCCAGAACTGGACAGTGTTTTGACTGACGCTGTGAAAGTGATTAACTTCATTAAATCACGACCTCTCAACGCGAGACTGTTCCCCAAGCTGTGCGACGGAACAGGCGGTGACCATCATCAGCTTGCTGCTACATACAGACGTACGTTGGCTATCAAGGGGGAAAACACTACAGAGACTATGGGAACTGAGAGAGCAGGTGCGCGATTTCCTCTCCGAGCATGGACATCCTCTGGCTGCTAAACTTGAAGACCAGACCTGGTTGGCTCACCTGGCTTACCTTGCTGATGTTTTTGGCCGTCTGAATGAGTTGAACACGAGCTTGCAAGGTGACGATAAAACTGTTCTTCAGATGTTTGATAAAGTTTCAGCATTCATGAGGAAAACTGACCTCTGGTTGAGACGGTGTGAAAAGGGGGACGTCAGTAATTTCCCTCAGCTTAACTCTTGGATCGCTGACATGAAACAGAACATGAAGCAGAACATTTTGAAAACTGTAAAAGTGCACCTGGCCAAACTGTCAGCTGAGTTTCAATCCTACTTCCCAGACATTGAGGACATGTGTACTAGACATGACTGGATACGCAGGCCATTCATGCCCAGCAGCATGGATACAGCACCAGAGCAACTCCATGAGAGCCTCATTGACCTGTCTTCAGACAGTGGTTTCAGACTGAAGTTTTCAGAGACATCACTAACACAGTTTTGGTGCTGTGTGGAGGAGTACCCAGAGCTTGCAAAAGAGGCTCTCTACCAGTTGGAGCCATTCGGGTCTACATTAGTGTGTGAGGTCACTTTCTCAGCTCTGACACACATAAAGACCAAACAGAGAAACAGACTTCAAGAGAGAGGTATCATTACAGCTGTTGCCACTATTCAACCCAGGTTACAGAAACTCATGAGCGGCAGACAAGTACAAGTGCCTCACTAACGGTTACACAGCACACCTCACCACACATGAACATTTCACCACACCACACCCAAGTGGCACACAAACAGTGAGGAGGCTTTGCTTTGAAAACACACACACCATCTGCCTCTACAGACAAAACTAAGACTTAACTATACAATATCCATTGAGATTTCATACTTATGTTTGCTTTTGTTCTTGCAGAGTGCATAAACATTCTGTTTTGTTACATATTTCTGGAAGTTACTGCATAAAAATTCTGTTTGTTACATATATCTGAAAGTTACTGAATACATATTTTGTTTTGTTACATATATCTGAAAGTTACTGCATAAGAATTCTGTTTTGTTAACTATATCTAAGTTACAACTGAAAGCTCTTATTTTTGCCCCAAAGAGTGAATAAATGCTATAATGCAATTTAAAATGCAGTTTCTACTGTTTCTATCAAATTGCAACCCCCCCCTCCCCCAAGATCAGGTGGAGGGGTCCTCAGGGTAGATCAAAAATACGCAGGGGGTCCAGGACCCCAAAAAGGTTGAGAACCACGTGGCCTAAAGGATAAGGCGTCTGACTTCGGATCAGAAGATTGAGGGTTCGACTCCCTTCGTGGTTGGTCTTCCATCTTAGTGGATCTTCTCTGACATCATTGCATATTCCAGCACTTGATGTTGATTTACAAACATTTCATTATGAGAATAGGTGTAAACATGCTTTCACATATGACACTTGCAACTTAAACTAGTTAGTTTGTGGTTGGAATCAATGGATCAAAGACAGGGGACCTGGCACTGAATACGTCCTCCTTACCACATACCGTTTGTGCTAAACGGGAGAGGACTCCTGCTTCATCAACCCGCAGCATAGACTCCGTTATTCTTTCCCACTGAACTCGGCTGCCCACTGCCATCAACTGCCCTTCAACCATCCTATATCTTGCATTTGGATGCCGCCTTATTATTGATGTTATTACCTCATCAAGCTCTGGTACAGTACAGGTCTGTAATGGAAAGTCTGTACTCTTTCATCTGCCTTGACATTATATGTTGGGGTACACACAGTGGTTTGGCTAATCAAGGTTTGGCCAGCTGCAGATCTACAAACCTTTTCAGTGTCTCCAGTGAGAAATTGATTTTGGGCGATCCACTATCTCCCTGAACTTTCTGTATTTCCACTGCTACATTCTATTGAGTTTCAACTTTATCTCTAATGAGATCCAGTAATCTGTAAAATTCTGATAATACGTCATTCGGGAAGTCAACATCGTTAGCAAAAGAAAGCATGAGGTTAAGCTCATTACTGCATAAGGAGTGGAGGTAATGAAGGTCTATTGGTTGACGGTTTAGAGCTTCCTGCAGCCTCGACTGCAGCCTCCGCAGCAGCTCACTACGGACAACCTACAGAGGGAGATGTCTTGATGCATGCTCAATAATCCAGGTAAGGAAATCCCAGGAAGTTCAATCAGTTCATCTGGACACAACGTTTAGTGGGAGAATCAGTTTGATTCAACTTTTTGGGATTAGGGAGAGAGAGAGAGAGAAAGAAAGGTGTAAGAATGATAAATGTAGAGTGCAATATGTATGGATGTAGGCTAATTTTAGTAATGCAAGAAGACTGACTGGCTTGATAGGTGGATGAATAGTGTGGAAAGATGGACTAATACTAAGGACTAATACTACTGGCGCTACTCCTCTCACTTATACTACTGCTTGTACCAAATCCTTATTGTACCTCCCCTACTGCTACACTTCTGCTCTTTAGTGTTAACACTGATTCTCCTTCAACTACTTCACCTCCTCCTACTACCACACATTTCTGTTTTTGTAGAGTTTAATTCCGTTTTTTGTTCTTTTGTACAAAAGGGGCCAAAGAAACATGGGGTGGAAAATTAGTGAGGGGATTATTTTGAGGGATCAACGTAACAAACCATACATTTTAGTGTCTTGACATAAGATTAATCACTGACTGACCTAACAACTGCTAATACAATGAAACCCACAGTAATTGTTTAATATATTTACTAAAATTTACAATGACAACAAAGAACAGTAGACAGTATTTGTGTCGGGACAATTTGCAGAGTTAACCAACAAATCGGTGGCATGAGTCCCCCTGTACAGTCTTGAGCCTCTTGCAGTCTGGGTAAGAATCTTCTCTACCATTGATCTCTCTGCTCCTTATACCACAGACTGGTTCAGTGAGCTGTTGGGCCGTTGTAAATCACCTCGCTCGCTTGCGTCCAGGATCAGAATGAGAATTGGGCACATGCTAACTTCTCTTCCTCTCTTTCTTCTGGAAAATGTAGGAGGATCCACCATGGCGAGAGCAGAGACTGTACCAGTCTTGAGGAGCAGAACTCCTGGTGGGACCAACTGCAGGTCTAAAAAATTACCCATCTGTAAAAGACACACATTTCCTTTTTGTTTAAAATGCATAAATGGCAGGGAATCGTGCAGTTGTTGCAAATACAGCAGAGGAACAACTAATTGTAGAGGAAAACAATGAGCCGACACTAAAACAAACAACACTAAAAGGCATACTGCTGGGTGCTATGGAAAATATTATTACAATAATCATATACATTTTACATGACACCAGTATATATGATGATATCTGTTCACATATGCAAAATACCATATTAAAGAATCTAAACGAGGTTCATCCCATGAACAGTTGGGTAATGTGAAGTACAATATACTACCAGAATTAGTTTTCTAATAATGCTCCCTAAAATATATCAAAGCTTATTTTGAGAGAAAGTCTAAGTAAAAGATTCTTGTTATCGTTAATCTAGACAGTAAAATTGTGTATCATGACATGACAATCTCCAGATTTCATATCACTCCAATGTCATTGAAAGATGCTTAATGATAATATTGAATTATTGCCAAGGCTTACTCACTTTATTATTTATTTATTTATTATTGAAGGCAATTCACTGTTCGTCATTGGGATGTGTGGGAGATACTGTTGTTTCTATGTGGTTTACCTCAAGTTAAATTAATAAAGCTGCTGCATAACTGCACGACATGTAATGACAGTGTCCTTATCCAGGAAACTGAGCTGTGTGTCTGCAGTTATACCAGATACACCTTCTTCTTCTTTGTGCTCAGTGAGGCAATTTATATATTATTTCCTTTTTTGCAAATTCATGATTGAGTTGGAATGGTATGGTCTTCCGTAGATGAAACGATATAGGAAATGATTTGATACAGCAGAACAGCTAATTGTAGAGGAAGAGGACGGGACAACACTAATCTCAACAACATAAAAAGGCTACATACACAGTATTCTTACGAATGAGTCCTAATAAAACTTAATGGCTACTTCCTCCTCCACTCGCTACAATACTCACCACTACAGGAGGTAGGAGAGAGTCCAGGTAGAACCATGGCAGGTGCAGTGGCTTTGAGGCTCTGAGGAGCAGAACTCCTGATGGGACCAGTTGTAGGTCCAACATCTATGTAAGAAACGAAAAGAGGATATTAATATGATTATGGAAATGGGTTGGTCAGGATGGACAACATTGGGATGTGTGGGATATAGTGCTGTTTTTATGTGGTTTACTTCACATTACATTAATAAAGCTGTTGCATAACTGCATGAAATGTAGTGACAGTGTTCTGGAGATAAAACAAAGTAGGAAATTATTTGATATAGCAGAAGAACAGCCAATTGTTGGGGAACAGAACTGGACAACAGTAATCCCAACAACGTAAAAAGGCTTCACATTGTTCTTACGAATGAATCCTGATAAAATTGCATGGCTACTTTCTCCTCCCCTCTTTCTACAATGCTTACCATTAGAGGAAGTAGGAGGGATTCAAGGTACACCCATGGTGGGTGCAGTGGCTTTGGTGCTCTGAGGAGCAGAACTCCTGATGGGACAATTTGAACGTCCAACATAACCTCAACCTGTGAAAGACAAGAAAAGAATAAATGAATATGACACATCTTTGGGATGTGTGGGAGATAGTGTAGTTTCTGTGTGTTTTACTTCAGGTTACGTTAATAAAGCTATTGCATGCCTGCATGACACGTAGTGACCGTGTCCTCTCCATGAAATTGAGCTGTGTGTCTGCAATTAAACCAGATACAACTTCTTCTTTGTGATCAGTGAAATGTTTTAGTCGTCATCTCCTTTTTTGTAAATTCATGATCTATTTGGAATGGTGTAGTCGTTCTGGAGATGAAACAAAATAGGAAATGATTTGATATAGCAGAAGAACAGCTAATTATGGGGGAACAGAACTGGACAACACTAATCTCAACAACATAAACAGGCTACACATTGTTCTTACGAATGAATCCTGATAAAATTGCATGGCTAATTTCTCCTCCTCCCTTTCTACAATTCTCACCATTGGAGGAAGTAGAAGGGATTCGAGGTAAAACCACGACGGGTGCAGTGGCTTTGATGCTCTGAGGAGCAGAACTCAGTAGGTTTTTAAACCTCAGTGAGAGCTGGCCACGTCTACTTCTCTTCCTCATTTGTGGGCAGAGCGGGTCTCTCACCCTGACCTCCGTCTCCAGTGGTGGCACCTTCTTGCAGTGGTTGGTGTGTGTCCAGCTGACTCCCCTCCACCTTCACCGCTGTAGGTGTGGTCAAGAGCACTTGGTGGGACCTCACCGTCGCGGCTCCTCTAATGTTTTCTCTTTAGGTCGTTTATCAGCACCCAATCTCCTGGCTTCAGGTCGTGCAGCTGAGCCTCTATTGGCCGTGGAAGTGCCGATCTCACCTGCATGTGAATAGAACTCACATTTTGTTTAACTGCACACAATAATTAAGCATTACATCCTTGAGGTCTGAGCTGAGGACCTGCTTTTGCAGGGGAAGGGCTATTCCAGTGTTCATGGGTCTGTCTGTAAGGATTTCAAAAGGCGACACATCTGTTGCAGCCCTCCTCTTGCTCTCATGGCCATCGACACTAATGGTAGTGCCTTTATCCATGCGAGTCCTTTCTTGTCACAACATTTGAGCAGTTTATTTTCAATTTTCCCATTTTCTGTCTCAACTACTTCGCCACTCTGGGGATGATAGGCACAATGTTGCCTAAGATTGATACCCAAAAATGTTGAAAGTTGTTTAATAGCACTAGTTACAAAATGTGCCCAGTTATCACTGCTGATATTCAGTTTTTTTCCCCTACATCTATATTGATATTGCGCCCGTCATTTGTTGAGCACTTTTATCAACACCATTGACGGTTTCCGAAAATCAAACGGCATGTCTATATATATATATATATATATATATATATATAGCTATCTATCTATCTATCTATATATATATATTGTGGCAGGATGAGGAAAAACACAGGAGACGAAGGCGAGTTTGAACTTTATTCCTCAGCTCCAAAACCGAACTGAAACAGGAACAACCTTGCACCAGAGAGCCCGGGAACGTAAACCACGGCCCCAGCTCACAGCCCTACTGGGTGAGAGGCATAGCCCCTAGTGTCCGCCACAATATATATATATATATATATATATATATATATATATATATATATATATATATATACACGCATGCATCCATATATTATCTTAACCACTTATCCCACTCTTCAGGGTCGCGGGGATGCTGGAGCCTATCCCAGCAGTCACTGGGCAGCAGGCGGGGAGACACCTTGGACAGGCCGCCAGACCATCACAGGTTCCCCACACACACACACACATTCATACTGACAAGTTAGTACAGCCAATTCACCTGACCTACATGTCTTTGGACTGTGGGAGGAAACGGGAGACCCAGGAGGAAACCCACGCAGACACGGGGAGAACATGCAAACTCCACACAGAGGACTACCCGGCACGACCCGCCAAGGTTGGACTACCCCAGGGCTCGAACCAAAGACCTTCTTGCTGTGAGGCTACCGCGCTAACCACAGCGCCACCTACATCTACTCTCACTCTCTCTCTCTGTATATATGTATGTATATATATATATATATATATATATAGTTATAGTTATATATATAGTTATAGTTATATATAGTTCATTCTTTGTCACCTGTACTGGCGTCTTCTTGTATTTATGAGCAATGGCCTTTATCTTGGGGTAGAATGGAACAGAGCAGATCAGAGTTGTGATATATGCTCATTCTACTAAGTTCTGTCAATCTTCCTTACCTGTAGAGGGCACTCTAGTTCAGTAAAAACGTTACCGTCACGTTAACCTAGTGTCTCCATGAGTTATTAAATTATGACTACAAGAATGACATAAATTAACATTTTAATTATCTATGCCTAAAGGTTTTTCATGTCCGAGTCACGCGATCTCTGAGACACCAAAACGGGGGAAAAAAAAGATAATGAAAACTTGATGCAACTTTGGCAGATTTTGGTTTGATTAGTCAACAAAAAACTGTGCAAATAAGATATTATATCCAACTATGATCCTTTTTAGTAGTCAGGCTATACAAAAATCTCCTGCCTGCATATACATATGTACATGTATTTATATACATATATGCATATATATGTATATATATATGCTGCATTTACAGCATATATTACTGCAGGAAAAGTTTGAGTAAGTTAAGTTTGAAATGAGGGCCAATTCAATAAACTGATTCCTAAATTTAGTTACTTTAAAAAGCCATTCGGTTAAGATGAATAAAGAAAGGATTTGATGAATTGAATTTGTTTTTGTTAGAATTGCCAAATAATTGTCATTGTTTTAAACACGTAAATGTGAATATCCATTGGGAATTGGAGATCCTATCTGAGTCCTTGCAGAGTAAACCCTAACTGTGAGTTCTCTACTACATTTGCAGCCCCACAAGACTGATGATGGGAGGGGAAAAAAAAGGCAAGATCTTCGTGCAAATGAGCGCAATTAGACCTCCTTGGGAGAGAGCATTTCATAATGAGGCTGAACTTGGCTTCTTATTCAAGAGTTTCTTACTCGTATGTTCCGTTCCACCTTAAAGGTGATGTTATGTGGCCTATAGGAAGCTCTGTTTAATAATTTTTCAAAAGACTATTCTTTAAGGAATACAGTAAACATCTTCAGTCAAAAGAAAAAATGAAATAGACTGACTGTCCAGTTAGCGTTTTTGTAAGGAATGTATTTCAGAATGTGGAAAATCTATATTTAAAAACTAAGATTAACAAAACATGGCATGTTAGATTATACATAATTAAATGATCAAATAACGTGACTGCACTTTCTACTTACTTATCATGGTTCTACCTACTACCAAAATCCTGAATTTTAAGATGTTTTGTTGTAGCATTTCTTTATTAGGACCCTCTGAACATAGCATGTGTGATTATATGGTCCTGATGCAATGTGACTGCACTTCTGCTTAATTACTATGGTTCTTCCTCCTTATTATCAAAACGTATCAACAATCTGACACTATGGTGTCACACTCTGTATAAGTCTGTATCACCATGACTCCAATGAAATGGAGCTGTCAGGCATGACTACATAGTTCATTGGTTAAAAAAAGAATGCCGTTCAATATAAAAGTATTGATCTTGTTGTTGCACAGTCGTTTTGGACCATATTGACAAAATGATCATAAAGGGCACCATGTGTAGTTTGTGCAGTTGCACCCTTATAATTACTCAATTTAACAGCCTGGCATACAGTTAAGGTCAAAATTATTAGCCCCCAAGGAACGATGGAACATAAAATTCTGCCCAATGTTTGCATCATTCATAAAACTTTGCATAGTAAAACATTCATCTATGTTAAGGCCCCTATTTGGTACATTTTGGAATGTAAAATAAATCTTCAGGTTTGCTTTACACCAAATGTAGTGAAAATTGAGGTGGTCAAAATTATTAGCCTCCATGTGATTTTTTGCTTTCAAAACACACCTGACCAATCAATCAGCTTTCAAACCACACCTGAGCAATCAATCGGCTTTCAAACCACACCTGAGCAATCAATCAGCATTGAACTTTACTTAAGGGACTCAAATGAACAGGGCTAGTGTTACTTGAACACTTGATTGAGAGATACAACTCTTAAATTCTTGGTAAGAAGTAATATCATCATGCCAGAAAATAAATAAATCAGTCTGGAAAACAGAAAGAAGATAGTGGATGCTCATCTTAAGAGGGAAGCTATACTGCCATTTCCAAGCATTTCACAGCGTCTATAACAGTTGTACGTTGCATCATTGCAAAGCACAAGAAGACAAATTGTGTTAGAAACAAACCTGGGTGTGGTCAAAAGTACAAGATTTCAAGAGCTTTGGAGAGGAAAATAGTCAGAGATGTCAACAACAATACCCGGATCTCTGCCAAGATGACTGTTGCTGAACTGGCCTCTTCTGGACTTGATGTTTCAAGGAAGACTGATGTGAGGGCTCCTCATCATGGTGGGCTTCAAGGTCATCGTCCAAGAAAAACTCCATTGCTCACACAGCGGCACATCAAAGCCAGACTGAAGTTTGCCAGTGAACATTTGAAACAAGGGCATGAGTTTTGGAAGTCTGTCCTTTGGTCTGATGAGACTAAACTTGAGCTGTTTGGGCGCATGGATATTGCTTTTGTTTGGCAAAGGAAGGAAGAGGCCTTCAACCCTAAAAACACAGTTGCCACAGTTAAACATGGTGGTGGGAGCATAATGCTGTGGGGCTGCTTGAGGCACAGGGAACCTTGTTCGGGTGCATGGGCTCATGAAGAAAGAAGATTATGTTGACATTTTCAAGGATAATTAAAGAAATCTGCTGCCAGTCTAGCTTTAGGTCGCTGCTGGGTCTTCCAGCAAGACAATGACCCGAAACATACATCCAAGTTGGTCCAAAACTTATTGAAGGACACCAAAATCAAGGTCCTGGAGTGGCTCTCTCAGAGCCCAGATCTCAATTCCTATTGAGAATCTATGGCGGGAGCTCAAGGTTAATGTTTATGCTCGAAAACCACACAATTTGGGTGAGCTGGAACAATTTGCCATGGAAGAATCGGCTAAGATCCCTGGCCATCACCATTGACAACACCGTGATGACGCCAACTCGGACTGCAAGGAATCTGGGTGTGAGCCTGGACGACCAACTGTAATTTGCTGCAAACGTTGCATCAGTTGCTCGCTCCTGCAGATTTCTCCTCTGTAACATCAGGAGGATTCGCTCATTCCTCACCAACGAGACAGCACAGGTGCTCATCCAGGCTCTGGTCATCTCCCGACTGGACTACGGCAACTCCCTCCTTGCTGGCGCCCCGGTGTCGGCCATCAAACCTCTGGAGCTTGTTCAGAAAGCTGCAGCTCGTCTGGTGTTAAACCGCCCTAAGTTCTCCCACACAACTACCCTTCTTATGTCCCTACGCTGGCTCCCAGTAGCTGCTCGCATCCAGTTTAAGACTGGTGCTAGCCTACAGGGCAGTGAAAGGAACAGGTCCTTCCTATCTTCAGGCTACGGCCAAGCCCTACACCCCCGCCCGACCACTTCACTCTGCTGCCTCAGGACTCCTGGTTGCTCCATCGCTCAGAGGCCCCTGCAGCTCTTTTCTGTCCTGGCTCCACAGTGGTGGAATGAACTCCCCACTAATGTCAGGACAGCGGAGTCGCTGCCCATCTTTCGGCGCAGGTTGAAAACTCAACTCTTCAAGAACTACTACCCTGTAACTTGTTCTTAGCACTTATTGTATTCACTCATTAAAAAAATAAATCTCTTACTTGCGCTTTTACTTTAGCACTGGTTTTGCTCTTAGATGCTTGTTTAGATGCACTTATGACCTCTGATGACTAGTAGTTCTCCTGATTTCCTACATTAAATGAACTTATTGTAAGTCGCTTTGAATAAAAGCATCGGCTAAATTACTGTAATGTAATGTAATGTAAAAGAGACATGTGCCAACCTAGTTAGGAACTACATTAAGAGGTTGTTGTCAGTTCTGAGTCAGAAAGTTTACACTATTGATTATTAATTGTCAGAGGGCTAATAACTTTGGCCTTGTCATTTTTGTTTTTTCTTGTTTCAATTCAGCGCATCAGTAAAATATCTTAATCAAGCACTGTGGAGAATTTGTCTTTGTTCTTTTGGAAGCAATTAAACTTTATACACTTTTGTTTATGGTCATTTCCATGGAAAAGTTAAGGGTTTTGTTTGATTTCATAAAGGGGGCTAATAATTTTGACCTTAACTGCATGTTGCCGATATAAAATGGTTATAAATAATTAAGATGAATAGTCATTTAACTTCTTTTTGCAGTCACCTGTGAGGTCTCTCACCTGTGTGGATCCTGACATGTTGCTTGAGATGCCATTTTGAGCTGAACCCATTTCCACAATCGCAGCACCTGAATGGCTTCTCCCCTGTATGAGTCCTTACATGCCTTTGAAAACTTGACTTCTGGGTAAACATTTTCCCACACGTGGTGCATCTGAATGGCTTCTCCCCTGTATGAGTCCTTACGTGCGTTTGAAAATTTGACTTCTGGGTAAACATTTTCCCACACGTGGTACATCTGAAGGGCTTCTCCCCCGTGTGAGTCCTTACGTGCCTTTGTAAATTTGACTTGTGGGTAAACATTTTCCCGCACGTGGAGCATTTGAATGGCTTCTCCCCTGCATGAGTCCTTACATGCATTTGTAAACTTGACTTCTGGGTAAACAGTTTCCCACACATGGTGCATCTGAATGGCTTCTCTCCTGTATGAGTCCTTACGTGCGTTTGTAAATGTGACTTCTGGGTAAACATTTTCCCACACGTGGTGCATCTGAATGGCTTCTCCCCTGTATGAGTCCTTATGTGCCTTTGTAAATATGACTTCTGGGTAAACATTTTCCCACACGTGGTGCATCTGAATGGCCTCTCCCCTGCATGAGTTCTTACGTGCGTTTGTAAATGTGACTTCTGGGTAAACATTTTCCCACACGTGGTGCATCTGAATGGCTTCTCCCCTGCATGAGTCCTTGTATGCCTCTCCATGTTATTTTTCCAGGTAAAATCTCTCCCACAAGTGGTGCATTTGAAAGGCTTTTCACCTGTGTGAAATGTCATGTGAATTTTGAAAATTTCCAAATTATAAAGCACTTTCCCACAAATCTTGCACTTGTTGTGGGGCTTTTTCTGAGGTTTCAGCCTTGCTTTCTGGGTTGAATCCACTTCATCACTGTTTTGGTGACTGCAAGTATGGTCAGCTTCACTCTTAGTTACATGACAGCAATTAGAGACGATATGGTGGTCACTTGTTGGTTCTGATATCAGAAAGTTGTCTTCTTTGTCATCCAGTTGTATCAGTTCAAATAAGGGGACAGCTGGGGGCTCTGTGTCTCCCTCTGTCTGGGTTTGGTAGAGTTGTGAGGACAGAGGCTGATCTTTACCATTATCATTTCCATCACAAAGAGAGGTAAATATGGACTCAGAGGTATCAGCTACCTCCTGCAATGGAAGTTGGTCTTCCTGTGGACTGATCCAGAATTCCTGTTCTTCCTCCTTGGCCAGACTGGGGCTCCTCTCCTGCTCACCATGCTGCTGATCAGATAACTGTACATAGTCTGGATAGAGGGAAAAACAAAATCAATGCTGTTATTTGCATCTACAGAGATAGGTTCAATTTGATTCAGGATACCTATTTAAGTTTGGCCATAGAGGCACATCCTATTTACATAGCTAGACTAGGTGTAGCTTCCCCCTGTTGACAGAATTTTTAACCACAGATTATACCCAGGGGAAGCTACACCTAATCTGTATGGTTTACCTAAGATACATAAACAGGATGTACCATTATGGCCTACTGATGGTATGATTAACTCAGTGACCTATAGCATCTCTAAGTTTTTTTGCATCTATTCTTAACTTGTTGGTAGGCAGTAATGAACATCACATGCAGAACACTATGGATTTTGTGGAAAAAGTTAGGGACATCTTTATGGAGGGGAATGAAACAATGGTCTCTATGATGTTAAGTCTCTCTTCACGTCTGTTCCTGTCGATTATGCAGTGGAGGTAGTCCATATGGAATTACAAATCAACCCCACCCTTAGCAATAGGACCACCCTTAACACTGACCAAGTGTGTCTGCTCCTGAAGCTGTGTCTTCAGTCCGTGTACTTCACATTTAGGGGGAAGTACTATAGGCAGAGACATGGGTTCTCCAGTCTCACCTGTTGTGGCCAACTTGTACATGGAGTAAATGGAAAGGAGGGCTGTGATGTCCTATCCAGGGACATCACATAGCCACTGGTTCAGATTTATGGATGACACCTGAGTTAAAGTTAAATCTCAGGATGTACCACATTTCACCGAACACATTAACTCTGTCGACAACCACATCAAGTTCAACAGGCAGGATGCGAAAAATGACAGATTAGCATTCTTAGACTGTGAAATTCCAATTGTGATGGGGGACATTTGATTGCTAGTGTTTACCGTAAACCAATATATACTGACTAGTACTTAAAGTTTGACTCTCATCATCCACAGAAGCACAAATGAGGAGTCATCAGGATGCTGAACCATCGAGCTGACAATGTCCCCACCGACACAGCGGCTGGGGAAGGGGAGAAATCCCACATTAAACATGCCCTGGTTAAGTGTGGTTATCCTAACTGGACGTTTGTCAAAGCCAGGCAGATGCCCAAACAGTGCACCAGCCAATTGAAAAGAGGAGAAGGACCACAGCTGTGTAAGTGTAAGCTAGTTATGATTCCGTATGTAGCAGGAGTGTCAGAAACATTGAGATGCATATTTTCCAAACGCCGCATCTGAGTTGCTTTCAAACCCCAAAACAAGCTGCACCAGAAGTTGGTCCACTCCAAGGATCGGATCCCCCACCACAAACAGAGCAATATAGTGTACACTGTTAAATGCCAGGAAGAGTGCCGTGAATTGTACATTGGGCAAACTAAACAGATGCTGGCCAAGAGAATGGTACAACACAGGAGAGTTAACACGTCAGGCCAGGATTCCACTGTTTACACCCATCTACAGGCCAGCAGCCACTTCAAGGATGAGGATGTGCACATCCTTGATAGAGAGGAACGTGGTTTGAATGGGGAGTCAAAGAGGCCATCTATGTGAAGTGGAACAACCATCCCTGAACCGGGGGGGGCTAAGAGTAAATCAGTCGCCATTTTATAATGATGTGATAGCAAACATTCCCAAATCCTCTCTGAATAATACACATGGCCATTGAAACTCTAATTAATGGTCACGCCCATATTTACATATGAAATTGATTGTTGGTTTAAGTTGTTATGCAACTGTTTTGTTTATGAGGGATACCTGCTTTCAGTTTAGACTGAAGAGGTCACTTAGATGACTGATGAAACGTATCTGTCAATAAACATTGGTTCCAGATGAACTGATTCAACAACTAATAACAATAATAATAATAACAATAATAATAGTTTTCTTCGTTTTTTTAATATAAAAAAACAAACAAACAAATAAATAAAAATTGTATTCTTCGTTTTTGACCGCCCTGTATGTCCGTCCATCCATCCGTCAACAAATCTCACGCATTGGAATTCTGCAAGCTTGAGAGCTATGCCCAACCATAGTCCCGATACTGTCAGGACAACGGTTGGGGGGGGGCATAAAATGGCCTTTCTCTTCTTTCTTTTTTAACAGTGGCTTACTGAGCAAACTAGGATTTGGTTCTGTCTGTCAATACTACTACAACTGGCTGCAGCCTACTAACAATAAAGTGAAATGTACTCGTCCTCACAAATAAATAAAATAACGAAATAAACATAGTGTAACGTGCATGGATAAGTAGACACGCTGGCCGCTGACTGGCGAATCTGTTCTTTTAGTCGAGCGGTTAGCGATGTCTCCTGCGGTGCGGGCGACACGGGTTCGCGTCCCGGCCGCGGCAGTTCCTGTGGTTGCGTTGTCCCCCGAACTCGCTACAATACACTAAGGTGCAGCATTTAGAAGATTAACTGTACTTGAACTTCACTATACTTGTGTTCGCATTAGCAGCTTTCAGCTTCACATTAGGACCGTGCAACATAAATAAACAAGCAGGAAACCGTCCAGACCCCCGGTGCACCTGATGGAGACGGTGACTGAAGTCTCTGCACGGTTTGAAAAGTCAGCTCAGAAGCGTTATTCTCGTTACAGTCACAGAGATCTGAGTTAATTCCCGGAGCAATTAAACAATAAAACAAAACTGAAAGAAGGAATGCAAGAATGTTTTGATAATGGACGACACACACGGAAACTTGAGTTTACGAACCTATTCTGTGTAACGTGATCCTGGGCTTCAACACCATGTCCAGCAGGCTCCTCTGTCGCGCGATCTCTTCCTCGTGCTCCGCTATCGTCCTCTCGAAAGCTCCTAATATCTCCTCAGCTGCTGCTGTTAGTCGCTCGATGACGAACGATCTCAGAAGATTAATCCCGGACATGGTAAAAACTCAATGGGGACATAAAACCAGTTGAATACCAGCGGCACAATTATTGTTTCTTCTTCTTCTTCACGGTGTTTATTGACAGTTGGCAAACAACGAATTTGCGCATTACCGCCACCAGCTGGTATGGCGTGCGGCTATTTACACTATTCCCTCCAAAAAAAAAGGGGGCCCCTCCAATCTTCGTGGTTAAATTAGTTACTCTAAGAAACTGAAACAAGATTTCATAACACTCAGTTGAATTCTTCTGAAGAATATCTACTAAATCAAATTGTACTTTTATTTTCTTGAGATTTTGAGTCACACACCTTCGTTCTGCCTCATATTTCTGACAATATATCATAACATGCTCTATTGTTTCTTCTTGCCCACATTTGTCACATCTATCTGCATTGTGTCTGCCTATTTTGAAAAGTGTACTGTTTAGTCCAGTGTGTCCAAATCTGAGTCTTGAAATTATCTGTCCTGTTCCTTCCTGCACACCTAATTTCTCCAACTTTCCTTTGAACTGTGTAAAACCATTGTCCTTTCCCCTCTGCCTCCCATTGCTTTTTCCACCTTTCCTTCAATCTGTGCTTAATAATGCTCTTTATTTCTGTCTCGCTTAAAGTAACTACCAAATCAATGTGATTATGTTTTGTAAGCCTTCTTTTTAACTTTATCTGCTATTTCATTTCCCTCAATGCCAATGTGTGCCGGTACCCATAAAAATGTTACTGTAAGACCCAACATTTGAATTCTATATAATGTTTGTTGTACCTCTATTACAATGTCTGGTCTGCTGTCTGAATGACTGTATTGTAAACTGGCTAGTGATGAACTTGAGTCTGAACAAATAATTGTTCTCAATTCTCTTTTTTCCTATACCCACGGCACTGCTAACAATATTGCAAACATTTCTGCTGTGTGTACTGATATTTCCTCATTGATCCTTTTCCCTACTTTCATGTGAAATTCTGGAACAATAAATGCTACTCCTACTTTATTTACTGAACTCTTTGTTGCATCTGTATACATCTGGATGTAACTATGGTAAATTATCAATATAAGCTGTATGGTATGTGAATCATAATTAAACTCTTTATCTTTATTCTTCTTTTCTAATAATGTGAAATCTACTGTGGCATCTGGAAGTATCCAAGGTGGTATTGCTGGCAAAGGTACTGTTGGACTTATGTTTAACTGGTCTACTTCAAGTTCTGTTGCTTTCTGTGCCATTGTCCATCCAAAGCTTTTTGTTTCCCTCCTCTCCTTCTCCCAACAAGGGATTAAAGTGTCTAGTGTTGGATGATCCTGACTATGGCCCTGTAAATTAACCCAGTAGTTCAAGGACAGCTGTATCCTTCTCATTTCTAGTGGCATGTCTCCCATTTCCACCTGTAATGCTGCTGTTGGGGTTGTTTTAAATGCACCTGTGCATAAGCTCAAAGCCTGATACTGTATCTTATCCAATTTCTTTAGAGAAGTGTTTGCTGCTGACCCATACACCACACAACCAAAATCTAATACTGACCGAATTAAACCACTGTATATGGCCTCCAAAGCAGTTCTACCTGCCCCCCATTCACCTCCAACTAAATACCTCATTACATTTAGTACCTTCTTACATTTGTCCACTACTTTCTGAATACGTATGAGCCACGTAATTCTTTCATCGAACCATATCCCTAAAAACTTTTTAAAATGTTTTAAAAAATTAAATTTGAAACATTTGAAATTAAAAAAAATTTAAAACTTAAAACTTAAAAAATGGAGTGTTTCACTCTTTCCAATTCTCGATTATATAATTTTAGTTTTATTTCATTATCAATTCTGTTCCTTTTAAAGAACATTGTCTTTGTCTTATCAACTGAAAATTTAAAATCCCATTTATACGACCATTCTTCTACTTTCATAATAGCCCCCTGCAGTCTCTTTATAACGAATTCCACATTTCCTCCCCTCTTCCAAATTGCCCCATCATCTGCAAAAAAGCGAAAGGCCCATCTCATTCTCCATTCCCATAAATACATCATTTACTACTAGAGAACATGGTAATCTCTTTATTCTGCTCACCTCGCCCCCACAAATACTCCGTTTGAGTCTTTCCAAACCTTCACCCACAGGAATACCTGCTGTCACTCCCCGTGTCACTCTGCTTTCACCGAGAAGCCTTCTTTCACTTACCATTTTATTACAAATGCATTCAATATCCAAGGCTTGTCTTTTCTGTTCTTCCCGTTTTACATGTTATTAACAGGTTTCCATCTCTTAAAACCTTTGCCATTTCCACCTGTCCTAGCTTCTTTTTTAATTCTCTAGACCAGTGGTTCTCAACCTTTTTGGGGTCCTGGACCCCCTGCGTATTTTTGATCTACCCTGAGGACCCCTCCACCTGATCTTGGGGGAGGGGGGGTTGCAATTTGGTAGAAACAGTAGCAACTGCATTTTAAATTTCATTATAGCATTTATTCACTCTTTGGGGCAAAAATAAGAGCTTTCAGTTGTAACTTAGATATAGTTAACAAAACAGAATTCTTATGCAGTAACTTTCAGATATATGTAACAAAACAGAATATGTATTCAGTAACTTTCAGATATATGTAACAAAACAAAATATGTATTCAGTAACTTTCAGATATATGTTACAACAGAATTTTTATGCAGTAACTTTTAACAATGCAAACGGGAGCGAGATCTCTTATTAAAATACAATAAATTACACTTGTGAAACAGATGTGATTAGAGAAAAAAGTCCTGTTACCCTTTATAGTTTAGGTAGATAAAGGTCTCAGTCACATTTGAGTAAAATAATCCTATTTCTATAAATGTCATAGGATCTTTTTTTTATAAAGATATTTTATTTTCACGGACCCCTTGCAAGTACACCACGGACCACTAGGGGTCCGCGGACCCCCGGTTGAGAAACACTGCTCTAGACAATGCTCTTGGACTAAGGTGAACATGCTCATCATCCTTTAAAATCCTCCCTCACAACCTTTTGCCCAACAACTCTCCTGTCTTCATCTGAACTGCTCTCTTCCAAGCTTCTTTTACTATCTGACGTACAACATCTCGCCTGTTTCCCCTAGTTCCTCGTCCTCTCCTACCGCTGCTGCCGCTGCTGCTTCTTTTTTTCCATAGTTTTCTTTTTTTTTCCCAAAATGATACGTCATGTACAGGAAAAGTGAGCACACAGTACAAACACAGTTACAACCTAAGCAAAATAAAAAATAAACAAACAAAAAAATAAATAAGGGGTCTCATCTAATAAATGTAAGGCATCATTAATATTCATTAATTTCTTTGCGATTTTCTTTTCCATAAATTGCAGTGATTTGCAATACAGTTTTAGTTCTCTTTTAAAGACCACCAATAACGGTTGTGCCTTGAGGCGTTTACATTTATGGATAACACATTTACATAAGATAAATAAAGTCTTTAACAAAAAGTTCGATTTTCTTATCCTCCATTATAATTCCAGATGTAATCTCGTTTCTGTTAAACTGAGAAAGAGAAAAGATTCTTGGTCAAAGCCAATCATACACGTCACACCAAAAAGTATTGCTATAAAGACAAAAGAAAAAATAAGTGATCTGTGGTCTCTGTTTCTTCATTACAGAATATACAGTTACTGTGATCAGAGTTTAATCTTTGTTTAAGTAGTTCCCCCGAGGGATACATATCATTAAATACGTTAAAGTGTAGCTCTTTTGCTTTCGGAAGTAAAGGTTATTTTAAGAAGTGTAATTTCTTTAAAGCAGGCTGACTAAAAATAAGAGAAGCTGCGTTCCTGCTATATTGCATAGGATATAAACCGTTTGTGACGAGACCACATATCACTTTATTTGGCAATTGTTTACTTGAGAAATCATGTCTCGAGAGAAGGTGATTGGGGGGGGGGACTATATGACACAGTACATTTTTAGCCATCAAAATAACAGAACTTGGTCTACTTTTGATAACCATATTGTATTGATTGCGGTTGCACTGGAAATTAAATCTTCAACAGAATTCCTCGAAGGCCAAGAAATTCTCAGATTCATCTAATAAATGGGTGACAGGCCAAACTTCTTTCTCCATCCATTCATTGAAAAATAAAGACATATTTCTTACAAAGAACAGACGTGTTCCTGTCTCCCAATAGGAGTATAGTGAGTGCTGTTATTAACGCACGGTCAACTGGCATTATAAGATGATCACGTTGCAATTCTAACATACATGACGCTGTTACTTTAACCAATTATAACATTACTGTTGACAGAATTCCCATCGTTGACAAAAAATTCAGCTAACAGCTTCATCAGAGTCTGTACATATCACCACCCTATCAGGTCTGACCTCTTCAACGCACTGTAACCCAATAATGACTGCCACTATTTCTGCTGTTTAAACTGATAACTGGTCAGGTATTATTTTAGAAATAGATATTTTAAATTCAGGGACATACACACTAATTCCTACACATTCCTGCTTGTCCTTGAAACCATCTGTGTATATTTTGATATAACCGAGATAACTAATACTCATGTACACACTTGTTTTAACTCCCACTTCATTCATTCGCCATTTTCGTTTCTTTTCCAGAATACTAGTGTCTGTCTTTACTTCAGGGAACAGCCATGGTGGTAAGCTACTAAATGGGGTGGACCTGGGGAAGTCTCTGACCCAATATGTAAGTGTGGGTTCTCTCTTCTTAACTCCAGTGGTGTCTCTCCTGCTTCTATTAGTACTGCATTACTGGGGGTTGACTTAATAGCTCCTATACATATTCATAGTGCTCTATAGTGTAGTCTATCCACTTTTTGCAATGATGTCTGTGCTGCTGCTCCATATACTATACAACCATAAGCTATTGTTGACCTCATAACAGCCCTATAAATGTCAAGTAATGACTGTTTATCTGCCCCCCCCCCCAGTCCCAGCCAGCCAGCCAGCCAGCCAGCCACAGCTTGTATAAATGTGTGACTTTTTTGCATGTTGTTTCCAGGTGTTTGATATACTATACTCTCCATGTATATTGCTATCTAGCCATGGCCCCAGGTACTTAAATCCAGTCATCCTCCCCAACGGCTGACCATATAATGTTAACTTCTCAGCGTCAGTCTTGCGCTTATTTGTAAACATCATGGAGCAAGACGTTCTTGTTGACAATTTGAACCCCCACTCATATGACCAGTTCTCCACTTTCTCAATTGCTTCCCCCATATTCTTTAACACATATGGTACATTTCTTCCCCTCATTCATAGGGCCCTGCACATAGCGCTGATTAACGAATAGCCCAGTTCCCCCTCCCCCCTGAACAGTCGCCCCGACCAACCAGAGGAGGCGCTACTGCGGCAACCAGGACACGTACCCACATCCGGCTCCCCACCCGCAGACACGGCCAATTGTGGCTGTAGGGACGCCCGATCAAGCCGGAGGTAACACGGGGATTCGGAGTAGCGACCCCATTTCGGTAGGCAACGGAATAGACCGCTACGCTACCCGGACGCCCAATAATAGCCTAATTTTACGCATGATCCATGATGATGAAGACACAGAAAAATAGAAATACATACCATACTGTCAATATTTTAGACACCCCCAAAATTTCACAAATAATATTTTCAGGGGAACCCATGTCTTATTAAGGGGAACCAAACTCCCCCTGGCTCCCCCCGCAGTTTGCACCCTGTTTAATTTTACTGACGTACCGATAACCGCTTCTCCATTGGGGAAGGGCCCACGTCCCCTCCCTGCTACGCCACGGACTATGCAGCCCTCCAACAGACGAGAACATTCTGTTTAAACATGATTGAAGTAAGTACCTCGTGGTACCAGAGGCAATGCGACGCAGCAGTGCACCCTGTTTTTTTTTTTTCTTTCATTGCACATTAAAATAGTGTAACGTGCATGGATAAGTAGACACGTCGGACCCTTTAGTCGACTGGTTAACGTTGTCGCTTGCGGTGCAGGAGATACGGGTTCGCGTCCCGGCTGTGGCGACGGTATCTCGGACTGCCCCCCCGAATTTCGCTACAATACTAAATCAATCATAATCAATGTGTATCTACAATCCTGTAGTTAAAACGATCTAGTTAATTAATTCAGTATCAGTGTTTTAGCTACCTGCTCTGGTCTGGACAGCACTTCGGTCAACTGGGCTGTTTATAAATGGGCTCCATAAATAAATTTGACTTGACTCGACTTTGCAAATATTGTAATTATTTATGCAAAAAATGTTTTTAAATGTGTAATTCAAATGTTAAACGTGGTATGGTTTGATGTAATTTGGTGCCAAAACTACCTCGATGGAAAACCACAGACTTGTACGGACTCACAGGAGAATTTAAAAGCACTTCTTGCACAGTTGTTATTTGCCACATCCAGACACAAGATGTGCGTAAGAAGTTTAACAGGCATGTACCATCAAGTGAAGCATAGGCATCAATCTAAAGCATTAGGGCGTAACTGACAATGGCACATGTTGATTTCATTAGCACCGACTACTGCTACCGTGCAACCAGCTTCTCACAATGAATTACAGCATCTACAAAGCACTGCGTAGTAAGACGTGGAATGATAACGTAATTGTAAATTGTTTTTGTAATTTGAGTGAAGATGCAGAAAAAACAATAGAAATAAGTAATGAAATTATTTGGGACAAATGGGTGGAAGTGGATGGACTGATGTGGCAAGGAGTGACAGACATAACGATAAGTCAGACACACGGGTAGTGTTTAGGCCTACTTTTCTAGAGAATCCGTCTATCCCTGTTATGATGTTATACCTAGGAGACAAAACAAAATTAATGATATTGCCTAATGGTGGGTCAGTTTGTCAATATATATTAAATTCGCTAAATTTGGTGGTCTTTATAATCTTGATGGTGTTGGCACGGGGGACCACGTGGCCTAAAGGATAAGGCGTCTGACTTCGGATCAGAAGATTGAGGGTTCGACTCCCTTCGTGGTTGGTCTTCTACTTTGATGGATCTTCTCTGACATCATTGCACATCCCAACCGTTGATTTACAAACATTTCATTATGAGAATAGGTGTGAACATGCTTTCACATATGACAAATGAACTTGCAACTTAAACTAGTTAGTTTGTGGTTGGAATCCATGGCTCAAAGACAGGGGACCTGGCACCGAATACGTCCTCCTTACCACATACCGTTTGTGCTAAACGGGAGAGGACTCCTGCTTCATCAACCCGCAGCATAGACTCCATTATTCTTTCCCACTGCCATCAACTGCCCTCCAACCATCCTATATCTTGCATTTGGATGCCACCTTATTATTGACGTTATTACCTCATCGAGCTCTGGTACTGTACAGGTCTGTAATGGAAAGTCTGTACTCTTTCATCTGCCTTGACATTATACGTTGGGGTACACACAGTGGTTTGGCTAATCAAGGTTTGGCCAGCTGCAGACCTACAAACCTTTTCAGTGTCTCCAGTGAGAAATTGATTTTGGGTGCTCCACTATCTCCCTGAACTTTCTCTATTTCCACTGCTACATTCTACTGAGTTTCAACTTTATCTCTAATGAGATCCAGTAATCTGTAAAATTCTGATAATACGTCATTCGGGAAGTCAACATCATTAGCAAAAGAAAGCATGAGGTTAAGCTCATTACTGCATAAGGAGTGGAGGTAATGAAGGTCTATCGGTTGATGGTTTAGAGCTTCCTGCAGCCTCGACTGCAGCCTCTGCAGCAGCTCAATACGGACAACCTACAGAGGGAGATGTCTTGATGCATGCTCAATAATCCAGGTAAGGAAATCCCAGGAAGTTCAATCAGTTCATCTGGACACAACGTTTAGTGGGAGAATCAGTTTGATTCAACTTTTTGGGACTAGGGAGAGAGAGAGAGAGAGAGTGAAAGAAAGGTGTAAGAATGATAAATCTAGAGTGCAATATGTATGGATGTAGGCTAGTTTTGGTAATGTAAGAAGACCAACTGGCTTGATAGGTGGATGAATAGTGTGGAAAGATGGATGTAAGGATTAATACTACTGGCGTTACTCCTCTTATACTGCTTTTAACAAATCCTTATTGTACCTCCCCTACTGCTACACTTCTGCTCTTTAGTGTTAACACTGATTCTCCTTCAACTACTTCACCTCCTCCTACTACCACATTTTTTTGTTTTTGTATAGATTAATCCCTTTGTTTGTTCCTTTTGCACAATAGGGGTCAAAGAAACACGGGGCGAAAAATTAGTGAGGGGATTATTTTGAGGGATCAACGTAACAAACCATAAATTTTAGTGTCTTGACAGAAGATTAATCAGCGACTGACCTACCGACTGCTAATACAATGAAACCCACAGTAATTGTTTAATATATTTATTAATATTTATAATGACAACAAAGGACAGTAGACAGTATTTGTGTCAGGACATTTTGCAGAGTTAACCAACAAATCGGTGGCATGAGTCCCCCTATACAGTCTTGACCCTCTTGCAGTCTGGGTAAGAATCTTCTTTACCATTGATCTCTCTGCTCCTTATACCACAGACTGGTTCAGTGAGCTGTTGGGCCGTAGTAGATCACCTCGCTCTCCTGTGCCCAGGATCAGAATGAGAAATTGGGCACATGCTAACTTCTCTTCCTCTTTTTCTGCTAGAAAATGTAGGAGGATCCACCACGGTGAGAGCACAGACTATACCAGTCTGAGGAGCAGAGCTCCTGGTGGGACCAGTTGCAGGTCTAACAAAATACCCATCTGTAAAAGACACAATTTTCTTTTTGTTGAAAATGCATAAATGGCAGGGAATTGTGCAGTTGTTGCAAATACAGCAGAGGAACAACTAATTGTAGAGGAAAACAATGAGCCAACACTAAAATGAACAACACTGAAAGGCATACTGCTGGGTGTTGTGGAAAATATTATTACAATAATCATATACATTTTACATGACATCAGTATATATGATAATATCTGTTTACATATGCAAAATACCATATTCAAGAATATAAATGAAGTTCATCACAATGAACAGTTTGGCAATGTGAAGTACAATATACTAACAGAATTCGTTTTCTAATAACTCGCCCTAAAATATATCAAACCTTGAGAGAAAGACTAAGTAAAAGGTTCTTGTTATCATTAATCTAGGTGGTAAAAATGTGAATCATGACCTGACAATCTCCAGATTTCATATTGCTCCAATGTCATTGACAGATGCTTAATGATAATATTGAATTACTGCCCAGGCTTATTCATTCACCTTATCATTATTATCATCATCATCATCAATCATAATAATAATAATAATATTTATTTATTATTATTGAAAGGAATTCACTGTTCTTCATTGGGATGTGTGGGAGACAGTGTTTTTTCTGAGGTTTACTTCAGGTTACATTAATAAAGCTACTGCATCACTGCATGACATGTAATGACAGTGTCCTTATCCAGGAAACTGAACTGTGTGTCTGCAGTTATACCAGATACATCTTCTTCTTCTTCTTTGTAATCAGTGAGACGTTTTATACATTATTTTCTTTTTTGTAAATATGAATTTACAAAGAATTTACATTGAGTTGGAATGGTTTGGTTTTTCCAGAGATGAAACAAAATAGGAAATAATTTGATATAGCAGAACAGCTAATTATAGAGGAAGAGGACAGGCCAACACTAATCTCAACAACATAAAAAGGCTACATACACAGTATTCTTACGAATGAGTCCTAATAAAACTTAATGGCTACTTCCTCCTCCACTCGCTACAATACCACTACAGGAGGTAGGAGAGAGTCCAGGTAGAACCACGGCAGGTGCAGTGGCTTTGAGACTCTGAGGAGCCGAACTCCTGATGGGACCAGTTGTAGGTCCATAATCTGTGAAAGAAAAGGAAAGAGGATATTCATATGATTATGGAAGTGGATTGGACAGGATGGACATCATTGGGATGTGTGGGATATAGTGCTGTTTTTATGTGGTTTACTTCACATTACATTAATAAAGCTGTTGCATGACATGTAGTGACAGTGTTCTGGAGATAAAACAAAAAAGGAAATGATAAGATATAGCAGAAGAACAGCCAACTGTGGGGGAACAGAACTGGACCATACTAATCTCAACCACATAAAAAGGCTACACATTGTTCTTACGAATGAATCCTGATAAAATTGCATGGCTGCTTTCTCCTCCTCTCTTTCTACAATGCTTACCATTAGAGGAAGTAGGAGGGATTCAAGGTACACCCATGGTGGGTGCAGTGGCTTTGGTGCTCTGAGGAGCAGAACTCCTGATGCGACGATTTGAACTTCCAACATAACCTCAACCTGTGAAAGACAAGAAAAGAACAAATGAATATGACACATCTTTGGGATGTGTGGGAGATAGTGTAGTTTCTATGTGTTTTACTTCAGGTTACGTTAATAAAGCTGTTGCATGACATGTAGTGACTGTGTCCTTCTCCAGGAAATTGAGCTGTGTGTCTGCAATTAAACCAGATACAACTTCTTCTTTGTGATCAGTGAAATTTTTATTTGTCATTTCTTTTTTGTAAATTAACCCAGCCACTGAGGATGCACAAGCCAGTGCATCCTTAGTGCCGGTCCCAAGCCCGGACAAATGGGGAGGGTTGCGTCAGGAAGGGCATCCGGCGTAAAATCTTTGCCAAATCAAATATGCGGATCATAAATAAGACTTACATACCGGATCGGTCGAGGCCCGGGTTACCAACGACCGCCACCGGTACTGTTAACCAGCAGGGTGTCGGTGGAAACTATGCTACTGTTGGGCGAAGGAGAAGGAGAGGAGGAAAGCATGTCCAGAGGCAGCTAGAGAGGAGGAAGGGTAGGCATGTGGAGGTGAGAGTTGGAACTTTGAATGTTGGCACTATGACTGGTAAAGGGAGAGAGCTGGCTGACATGATGGAAAGAAGAAAGGTAGGCATACTGTGTGTGCAAGAGACCAGGTGGAAGGGGAGTAAGGCCAGGAGTATCGGAGGTGGGTTCAAACTCTTCTACCATGGTGTGAATGGGAGGAGAAATGGGGTAGGGGTAATTCTGAAGGAAGAGTATGTCAAGAGCGTGCTGGAGGTGAAGAGAGTGTCAGACAGAGTGATGAGTATGAAGCTGGAAATTGAAGGTTTATTGCTGAACGTTATCAGCGCATATGCCCCGCAAGTTGGGTGTGAGATGGATGAAAAAGAAGAATTCTGGAATGAGTTGGACGACATGGTGGAGAGGGTACCCAAGGAGGAGAGAGTGGTGATTGGAGCGGACTTCAATGGACATGTTGGTGAAGGGAACAGAGGTGATGAGGAGGTGATGGGAAAGTATGGAGTCAAGAAGAGAAATGTGGAAGGACAGATGGTGGTCGATTTTGCGAAAAGGATGGAAATGGCTGTGGTGAATACATATTTCAAGAAGAGGGAGGAACACAGGGTGACGTACAAGAGTGGAGGGAAGTGCACACAGGTGGACTATATCTTATGTAGAAGGCACCATCTAAAAGGGATTGGAGACTGCAAGGTGGTGACAGGGGAGAGCGTAGCCAGGCAGCATCGGATGGTGGTCTGTAGGATGACTTTGGAGACCAAGAAGAGGAAGCGAGTGAAGACACAGCCGAAGATCAAATGGTGGAAGTTGAAGAAGGAAGACTGTTGTGTGGAGTTCAGGCAGGAGTTAAGACAGGCACTGGGTGGTAGTGAAGAGTTGCCAGATGGCTGGAAAACCACTGCAGAAATAGTGAGGGAGACAGCTAGGAAGGTACTTGGTGTGTCATCAGGACAGAGGAAGGAAGACAAGGAGACTTGGTGGTGGGATGAGGAAGTACAGCAAATTATACAGAGGAAAAGGTTGGCAAAGAAGAAGTGGGATAGTCAGAGAGATGAAGAAAGTAGACAGGAGTACAAGGAGATGCAGCGTAAAGCAAAGAGAGAGGTGGCAAAGGCAAAGGAAAAGGCGTATGGTGAGTTGTATGACAGATTAGACACTAAGGAAGGAGAAAAGGACTTGTACCGATTGGCTAGACAGAGGGACCAAGCTGCAAAGGATGTGCAGCAAGTTAGGGCGATCAAGGATAGAGATGGAAATGTGCTGACAAGCGAGGAGAGTGTGCTAAGAAGGTGGAAGGAGTACTTTGAGGGGCTGATGAATGAAGAAAATGAGAGAGAGAGAAGGTTGGATGATGTAGGGATAGTGAATCAGGAAGTTCAGCGGATTAGCAAGGAGGAAGTGAGGGCAGCTATGAAGAGGATGAAGAATGGAAAGGCAGTTGGTCCTGATGACATACCTGTGGAGGCATGGAGATGTTTAGGAGAGATGGCAGTGGAGTTTCTAACTAGATTGTTTAACACAATCCTGGAAAGTGAGAGGATGCCTGAGGAGTGGAGAAGAAGCATACTGGTACCGATTTTCAAGAACAAGGGCGATGTGCAGAACTGTAACAACTACAGAGGTATAAAGTTGATCAGCCACAGCATGAAGATTTGGGAAAGAGTAATAGAAGCTAGGTTAAGAGGAGAGGTGACGATCAGCGAGCAGCAGTATGGTTTCATGCCACGAAAGAGCACCACAGATGCGATGTTTGCTTTGAGAATGTTGATTGAGAAGTATAGAGAAGGCCAGAAAGAGTTGCATTGTGTCTTTGTAGATTTAGAGAAAGCTTATGACAGAGTACCGAGAGAGGAGGTGTGGTATTGTATGAGGAAGTCAGGAGTTGCAGAGAAGTATGTAGGAGTGGTGCAGGATATGTATGAGGGAAGTGTGACAATGGTGAGGTGTGCGGTTGGAATGACGGATGGGTTCAAGGTGGAGGTGGGATTACATCAAGGATCGGCTCTTAGCCCTTTCTTGTTTGCAATGGTGATGGACAGGTTGACGGACAAGATCAGGCAGGAGTCTCCATGGACGATGATGTTCGCGGATGACATTGTGATCTGTAGTGAGAGTAGGGTGCAGGTTGAGGAGAGCCTGGAGAGGTGGAGGTATGCACTAGAGAGAAGAGGAATGAAAGTCAGTAGGAGCAAGACGGAATACCTATGTGTGAATGAGAGAGAGGACAGTGGAATGGTCAGGATGCAAGGAGGGGAGGTGACAAAGACATCTGAGTTTAAATACTTGGGGTCAACTGTCCAAAGTAACGGGGAGTGCAGTAGAGAGGTGAAAAAGAGAGTGCAGGCAGGTTGGAGTGGGTGGAGAAGTGTGTCAGGAGTGATTTGCGACAGAAGGGTACCAGCAAGAGTTAAAGGGAAAGTTTACAAGATGGTTGTGAGACCAGCTATGTTATATGGTTTGGAGACAGTGGCACTGACGAAAAGACAGGAGGCGGAGCTGGAGGTGGCAGAGTTGAAGATGCTAAGATTTTCACTGGGAGTAACGAAGAAGGACAGGATTAGGAACGATTATATTAGAGGGACCGCTCAGGTTGGACGGTTTGGAGACAAAGCAAGAGAGGCAAGATTGAGATGGCTTGGACATGTCTGGAGGAGAGATGCTGAGTATATTGGGAGAAGGATGCTGAATATGGAGCTGCCAGGGAAGAGGAGAAGAGGAAGGCCAAAGAGGAGGTTTATGGATGTGGTGAGGGAGGACATGCAGGTGGCTGGTGTGACAGAGGAAGACGCAGAAGACAGGAAGAAATGGAAACGGATGATCCGCTGTGGCGACCCCTAACGGGAGCAGCCGAAAGTAGTAGTAGATTTCTTTTTTGTAAATTCAGGACCTATTTGGAATGGTATAGTAGTTGTTCTGGAGATGAAACAAAATAGGAAATGATTTGATATAGCAGAAGAACAGCTAACTGTGGGGGAACAGAACTAGACAACACTAATCACAACAACATAAACAGGCTACACATTGTTCTTACAAATGAATCCTGATAAAATTGCATGGCTAATTTCTCCTTCTCTCTTTCTACAATTCTCACCATTGGAGGAAGTAGAAGGGATTCGAGGTAAAACCACGGCAAGTGCAGTGGCTTTGATGCTCTGAGAAGTAGAACTCTGTAGGTTTTTAAACCTCAGTGAGAGCTGGCCACGTCTACTTCTCTTCCTCGATTGTGAGTGGAGCGGGTCTCTCACCCTGACCTCCATTTCCAGTGGTGGCACCTTCTTGCAGTGGCTGGCATGTGTCCAGGTGAATCCCCTCCACCTTCACCGCTGTAGGTTTGGTCAAGAGCACTTGGTGGGACCTCGCCCATGGGGCTTCTCCAATTTTTTCTCTTTAGATCCTTTATCAGCACCCATTCTCCTGGCTTCAGGTTATGCAGCTGACCCTCTATTGGCCGTGGAAGTGCCGATCTTACCTGCATGTGAATAGAACTCAACATTTTGTTTAACTGCACACAATAATTAAGCATTACATCCTTGATGAGGTCTGAGCTGAGGACCTGCTTTTGTGGGGGAAGGGCTATTCCAGTGTTCATGGGTCTGTCTGTAAGGATTTCAAAAGGTGACAGACCTGTTGCAGCCCTATCCTCTTGCTCTCATGGCCATCGACACTAATGGTAGTGCCTTTATCCATGTGAGTCCTTTCTCATCACAACATCTGAGCAGTTTATTTTCAATTTTCCCATTTTCTGTCTCAACTACTCCACCACTCTGTGGATGATAGGCACAGTGTTGCCTAAGATTGATGCCCAAAAATGTTGAAAGTTGTTTAATAGCACTAGTTACAAAATGTGCCCAGTTATCACTGCTGATCTTCCGTGGTATTTCCCCATCTGGCTCAAGGCTTGTGTAATTTGCCCTCTTGTGGCATTATTTTTCAAACAAAATAAAGATTTTGAACAAAATTTTGGGAAAAATTTGTGAAGCCTCTCATAAACCATTGTTTGTTTACTGTGCCCCCCCCCCCCTTTTTGACAAATGGTCCTTCCCATGTGCCATTTTTACATAAAAAAGACACAAACACTTACACGGGCAAGGACGTCCGTCCTCAGACTGCCATACCTTATTTACATATGTGCATTTAGACTTTTTCTTCTTTTTCCTCTCTGTCTCTCTTTTCCATCTACAGTCTGTGTAAACGATCTGTCTGAATCAGGCAGTCCTAAAGTGTCCATGGTAGTCAAAGCCTATTTTAGTTGAGTGAGAGCTACATCAGCAGCCTCTGTCTATGTCACTTTGTCAGTTGGTTTTAGTCATGGACATGCATAATAGATAATAGCGGAGCCTCAAGGGATGCATAGTCAGAGATCCACTGTCAACAGTGGCCTGTCATCCCTAAAAATTACATTAATTGCCTCTAAGTGAAAGGTTTTCAAATTTTGAGGATGGCTTCGACTCATTTTGTGTCCAGTGGTTTACCTTTTTTTTTTTTTTTAAAGAGATCTTGTGCCCTAGAAAGGTGACTTTTTCTTAGACAAATTGGAATTTAGTCAGACTGGTCTTGTGGCCCTGCTCTGCCAGATGTTTCAGCAATGCAATCAATCTCACAAGCTTGTTTTGTTGGTGAACAGATCATCAAATCGTCGACATAGTGCATCAGCACGTTCCCTGCTGGAAGACCTAAATTCTCCAAACTTTCATACAAAACCTGCGAGTAGACTGCTGGGATCTCAACATAACCTTGTGTCATCCTGGCCAACATATATGTTTTACCCTGAAATGTGAACGCAAACCAATACTGAGAGTCTGGGTGCACACAAGACACTGTTGCATTTTGCTTGTAAATCTTGCATGAATCGCCACGCTGCTGGCTGATTCTCCAGCCTTATCTTTTTAACTGGAAAGACAGGCATCCTCACTGGTGAATGAGCACAAGGGATAATGACTCCTGCTGCCAGAAAACTGTTAAACACTGGTGTAATACATATTACTTCCTCTGGTTTGAGCGGACATTGTGCCTGACATGGACGGTATGTACTCTTGGGTGTCACATCGAGGAGTTCAGTTCCTTTAACTAACCCATCATAATTATCTGTAGCCTATAACATTTGTGGCACTCCTTGCAACTCTGGTGAGTCAATTGTTAACTGAGAGGAACCCCCCCCCCCAGTTGAATTTACTGCTCTGTGCTAAATGCCCAGTCCATTTTTCCATAAAAGTGCTCTGAAATGGGCATCAATATGCTTACATTTGGGGTGAGTATTGCACTCCGTCTCCCACATGGGGTCTTGTGAACACCGAGTGACCCACGGCCCTAAATCATTCCACTGGATGTCACATGTTTTTGCTAGACACATGTGGTGTTGAGTAGACTCCCAGTGAAGCTGGGCTATGGCCGGGGCTGGTACAACCGTCAATGTACACATCTCATCATCCCAATACATCCAGTCACTAGTAATAAGATCACTGTCTTTCCCTTACCTGAACCAAACTTTCTCAAACTCATCAACTCCTTCACTTACATTGGCTGTGACATGCAAATCAGATTCTTGCATGAACAATGTGCTGTAGTGACATGTGAGTATGCGCTATCCATCCATCCATCCATCCATCCATTCATTCAAGCCGCTTATCTCGATTGGGGTTGCAGGATGCTGGAGCCTAACCCAGAAGTTATTTGGCAAGTGTGTGCTATTTTTATGCTAATCAGAGGTTAGTGATCTTGGTCCTGACGGTGCCAGATCCCATCGATATATGTACAATGGCTTGCCGAGACCTAATTGTACATACTGACCCGGGATGTTTGATACTGTAGTGACTTTAATTCCTTCCTCTGTACAATGGAATATCAAGCCCAATGCATACATTGAATTTCTGGCTAACGGATTAACAGGGCAACATTTGAAAAAGAGGAAAGTGTTGTTTCTTTGGGGTTTTTTCCCCTGTCACCGTCTTACGTGACAACTGGCAATGGTGTGGGATATAATTCTCTTACTGCAACACCTGATGCTCCTACAATGTTAATATATCTACCACTCAAGGGGGTTGGGGGTTACCAAAATATGGAGGGACAATGATTTCCATTTTCATTGTATTTTTTTTTCACTTAATGTTACTTCCTATAAAACAGCCACTATATATACATATATTTGATATATATATATATATAGTCCTATAGTTTTTTATTTGTTAGCAATGGCCTTTATCTTGGGGTAGAATGGAACAGAGCAGATCAGAGTTGTGATATATGGTCATGGTCATTCTCATAAGTTCTGTCAATCTTCCTTACCTGTAGAGGGCACTCTCTCAGCTCTGGGGATGTAACCTGGAAGATAAGTAAAAAACAGAGTTCAGTAAAATGTTATAGTCACATTAACCTAGTGTCTCCACGAGTTATTAAATTATCGCTACAAGAATGACATAAAATTAACATTTTAATTATTTAGGCTTAAAGGTTTTTCACATCCAAGTCACGCGACCTCTGAGACACCAAAACGGAAAAAAAGACTGAGCGAAAACTTGAGGCATCTTTGACAGATTTTGGTTTGATTACTCAAACAAAAACAGAGCAAATAAAATATTATATCCCACTAAGATCCTTTTAGTAGTCAGGCTATACAAAAAACCTCCTGCCTGCATTTAGGAATCAAGAACACTGTATTTGTCATTTCAACTCATGTAATAGGCTCATCGCATTACATTTTTTTTTTTTTTTATTGACTAATTGACAACAAGTTGTACACGTCACATTTTTACAACATGAATGACTACAGTACAAACAACCATGCCAGGGGGTAGGCCAAGTGAGTGTGCCTCTTGAAAAAATACAAAATCATTTTTTAGCTCTTTGGCAAATAAAAACAGGGCCTTACTTTTTACATCGTTTCTTAACTCCCTGGCATTGAAAGAGAGAATAGAAATAGACATGAACAAAAAATATATATATATGAAAAGAGAACAAAAGTTGATTATAACCTCTTTTGTGTAGATGTAGAAAAGGCTTAAAACCTTGGAAAATATAGGTCAGTAGCTAAGAAACAGCAGTGTTTCAAATTACGCGAAAAACACCTCTTTGAAACTAATGTATAAGCCAAGTTATACTCTTAATGTTGGTAAGGTAATTAGATCTTCCACAATAAAATGTCCCTTATTGCAACAACATACAAATAGATCCATATAACAAAGTGGTAAACTGTCAACATGAACTAAAATTAATCTGATTGGAGCAATTTTCCCTACATATTTGTAAAGTGAGAGAGTCAACCTCCTTGTTAGGAGGAATTTTCCCAGGGGGAAGAAACTGAATCTCACTCGTAGTCAACCAGTTAGGATGATCTGGCCTTCTCCGTCAATGAAAGCTCTGGCCCCAACGAAGGACGCAGTCTTCCCCGCTGCACGAGCCCTCTGCAGTTCAGGCCACAGCCTCTGCCTCCTCTCTCGGCCCCCCTTGGAGAAATCCTCCTTAAACTGCCAACCACGATCTCTCAAGAAGGACGAGTTCTTCGCCGCCTTCCACAGCACATCCCTGTAGACACGCGAGACGAACTGGAGAATGATACCTCTGGGTCTGGTATCATCGGTGGACTGGCGCTTCTTCCCAAGGCGATGAACAGCGTCAGTGGCATCCACAAGCTTATCTTTCATGCAGGCCAGGACGACCTGGCAAATCTTTATTACCTCAAGGCGAACGCTTCCTTGGGCAGATTCAGGGACTCCCATCAGCCTTGAGTTCCTCCTTCTCGAGTAGGATTCTAGGTCATCCATTCTCTTTTGCATACATCTGACAGTCTGCTCCACCATATCAACACGCTGCTCAAGTTTAGGCATCTTCGTGGTGACAGCCTAAAGGTCAGCAACCACACAACATCCTTAAGGTCAGCAACCACACAACAGCCTTAAGGTCAGCAACCACACAATCTACCTTAAGGGCAGCAATCACACAACAGCATTAAGGTCAGCAACCACACAACAGCCTTAAGGTCAGCAACCACACAACAGCCTTAAGGTCAGCAATCACACAACAGCCTTAAGGTCAGCAACCACACAACAGCCTTAAGGTCAGCAACCAGCAACCACACAATCTACCTTGCTGTTCGGGTCGGAGATGTTGCCCTCAATCATGTCGGATCTGTTGTCGATAAGCTTCGTTAAGCTGGCGAGTTGAGAGTGGATATCACTGACCAGGAACGAGTTCACGGGATCGTCTGCTTTTCTTCTTCGCCGCCGGGGATTTACTTGGTGTAGCTGGCAGAGACGGGAACCCATCCTCCGTTATGCAGCGGACCTCCAAACCGCCTCCATCTTGTGAATAATCACGGCCACCGCTAGCTAGCGCACACGCTAAGCTAGCTTTCTTGTCTTCACTTGAAAGAGACGAGAGCACACGTTTTTTTCCCCATTTCGGGATAAAATCTTTGTGCGTTGAGTGAAGAGGCTCACTTGAACAACATACAGGCAGATAAACTTGACAAACAGTAGCCTCTTCACGAGTTTTTCTGGTGCACTGCCTTGCAATGACGGTCTGCTCAGGCTGCCATCTTGAACGGCCCTCGGCTCGGCGCATTAATGTCGCGCCGCGGAACTTCCGGGTGTGTCTGGTTGCATAAGAACTTCTGGTACAACAGGATGCTGACGTCCTACTGAATCATTAGCTAAGCTGCTAGCTTATCCGTCCGAAATCTCAATTTCGTCCGAAAAAAAAATATCAATGAATCAAACAGGGGCGTTCAAGTATCAACGCCGTGAATCTGGCTCCACTAAGCACTGTTGTGTGCCAAAGTGGGCAAAGTCAAGCAAATCATGCCTTCAAATACTGACTCTGTCATTTGTCATAGTTTGGGGATGTAGAAGAATGAGGAAGGAAACATAAGATATCTGAGTGCTTCGCAATTGTCAGGCATTCTTTTTCCAAGATTCTTATTTAGAACAGGACGAGCACACACAGCACAATTATTACACGAGCAGATACAATTAGTTTTTCTCAGTTGCTTAAATCCCATTCCTGAAACTGTAGACATTCTCAAAACTGTTAAGTGCAAGCCCTAGAACAGTTAAATTGTTTAGCACAACACTAAACTTCACCTGCAAAAGTCCCCAATACAGTCAAACTGATAAATTCATGTTTCAAAATTGAATAAATTTGTCAATAGAGTATAAAAAATATCACCACATGGAAATGTGTCTTCATCATTACATAAACAAAGACAGGCAATATGCAAAGTATCAGCATCATTATGACATGGTCAACCCTGAATACATTTTCTTTTACCTTATATTACAAAGATCTGATGATCACCAAATTACTGTTCTTAGTCTTGACTACTGCGTCTGGTGTTGCCATCAATAGATTGTTCTGAACACAAAAATTCTTCAAAAGTATATTACAGTATTCAAAACAGTGTTTACGAACTCATGTAAGGTTAAAGGAAATACTGTAAAGATACTTTAAATTCGACTTCAGCGTCTCACTGGTAATCCTGTCTCTCCCGTTTGGCCATAACATTTTATCCCCATCACAATGTCATTGTATGGAAAATTTTTGATTTTGAATGTAAATGTAAGTTAGCAACATTAGCTGACTAATGAAAACAAAGTAGCAAGGTATCATTAGTTGCAAGGCTGTTGTAGCTGTATAAAACGTGTGTGTGTGTCCTAACATACCCACACCTGTAGTAGTAAAACTGATACTTCACATGACATGGAGGAGGGGAAAACATAATTCCTATGAGAACTTTGATATTTCTTGCGCCCTGCGGGTGGGAAAATATGGTTCCCACAAAGACATTGATAGTTCACACAACATAAGTGAGGAGCAAACATATGAAAGCTTGTGGCACAGCCTTCTAAACAATTTCTCTTGGTGCTCTGTATGCTCTGTATGCTCTCTCTCAACTGAGAATGACCTCTAAGCAAAGGTTTACCACCAATGAGGTTTTAGCACAGCTCTTTGACACTGAAGGTGACATAGAGGAGAATGTGTCTGAGACAGAGGATAATGTTGAGGAGGACCCTGATTATGAGGTATCCTCCTCTGATGAGAATGAAAGTGTTGACCCTCCTGTTGACTCTCAACCACTAGCAGACACATTCCATCCATCCATTATCTTAACCACTTATCCTGCTCTCAGGGTCGCGGGGATGCTGGAGCCTATTCCAGCAGTCATTGGGCAGCAGGCGGGGAGACACCCTGAACAGGCTGCCAGGTCATCACAGGGCACACACACACACACACACACACACACACACACACACACACACACACACACACACACATTCATTCCTAGGGACAATTCAGTACGGCCAATTCACCTGACCTACATGTCTTTGGACTGTGGGAGGAAACCGGAGCAAACCCACGCAGATACGGGGAGAACATGCAAACTCCACACAGAGGAAGACCCAGGATGACCCACCAAGGGTCGACCACCCTGGGGCTCGAACCCAGAACCTTCTTGCTGTGAGGAGACCACGCCAACCACTGCGCCACCGTGCCGCCTAGCAGACGCCTTACTTTCCAAAAATTGAAAGATATTATGGTCCCTCTCCCCACTTGGACGACACGGTAGACTTAGAGCTGCTAATGTTATCAAAATGGTTCCTGGCCCCACCAGACACACTGTCAGCCATGTCAAAGGCATAAAACCATCATTTGAACTCTTCATAACACCATCAGTTGAAAATGATATACTTGGGATGACAAACTTAGAGGGGAGGCACGTGTTGGAAAGACTTGGATGTGACCCACTTGCAAGTCTACATTGGGTTGCTCATTTTGGCAGGAGTGTAAAAGTCAAAAGGCGAAGCAACAGCAAGCCTTTGGAAAGTTGACATTGGAGGGGCAATATTTCCAGCCACCATGTCTCTAAAGACATTCCATGTTTTCTCCCGTGTCATAAGCTTTGATGACAGAGAAACAAGGCAGGGCCGACGAGAGTGTGACAAACTCACAGCAATATGGGACGTATGGGACAAGTGGGTTCGGTGATTACCCTTAGTTTACAATCCAGGCCCCCATGTGACCGTGGATGAATGTCTGGTTGCATTTCGTGGGCGTTGTCCCTTCAGACAATACTTGCCAAGTAAACTGACCAAATACGGTATCAAAATACGGGCAGCATGTGATGCACAGTCCAGCCCTGCCTGGAATAGGCAGGTTTACATTGGTAGATCTCCTGGGGAAGCACCTGAAAAATATCAGGGCATGAGAGTGGTACTGGACATGACTGAAGGACTGAATGGTCATAACACTACATGTGATCATTTTTTTCACATCGTACGCCCTGGGTGAGGAAATGCTGAAAAGAAAGGTTACCATGTTGGAGACAGTGAGAAAGAACAAGCCGGACATTGCCTCTGAGCAAGGTCCGGGTCCAGGAAGGTAACATCTTCAATGTTTGCCTTCACTGTAGTATGAACAATCTGACACTATACGGTGTCACACTCTGTATGTCTGTATCACCATGACTCCAATGAAATAGAGCTGTGAGGCATGGCTGCAGTCTAGTTCGTTAAAAATGCCTTTCAGTATAAAAGTATTGATCTTATTGTTGCAGTCATTTTGGACCATATTGACAAAATGATCATAAAGAGCACCATGTCTTGTTTGTGCAATTGCACCCTTACAATGATTCAGTTTAAGCCCCTGACATATGCTGCTGATATAAAATGCTTATTAATAATTAAGATGAATAATCAGTTAACTTCTCTTTGCCGTGACCTGTGAGGCCTCTCACCTGTGTGGATCATGACATGTTGTTCGAGATGCTATTTTGAGCTGAACCCATTTCCACAATTGCAGCATCTGAATGGCGTCCCCCCGTATGAGTCCTTACGTGCCTTTGTAAACTTGACTTCTGGGTAAACATTTTGCCGCACGTGGTGCATCTGAATCGCTTCTCCCCTGTATGAGTCCTTACGTGCCTGTAAAAACTTGACTTCCGGTTAAACATTTTGCCACACGTGGTGCATCTGAATGGCTTCTCCCCTGTATGAGTCCTCACGTGTGTTTGAAAACTTGACTTGTGGCTAAACATTTTCCCACATATGGTGCATATGAATGGCTTCTCCCCTGTATGAGTCCTTACATGCGTTTGTAAACTTGACTTCCGGGCAAACATTTTCCCGCACGTGGTGCATCTGAATGGCTTCTCCCCTGTATGAATCCGTACGTGCTTTTGAAAATTTGACATGTGGGTAAACATTTTCCCGCATGCGCTGCATCTGAATGGCTTCTCCCCTGTATGAGTCCTTACGTGGGTTTGTAAACTTGACTTCCGGGCAAACATTTTCCCGCATGTGATGCATCTGAATGGCTTCTCCCCTGTATGAGTCCTTACATGTGTTTGAAAATTTGACTTGTGGGTAAACATTTTCCCGCACGTGGTGCATCTGAATGGTTTCTCCCCTGTATGAGTCCTCATGTGCGTTTGTAAATGTGACTTCTGGGTAAACATTTTCCTGCACGTGGTGCATCTGAATGGCCTCTCCCCTGTATGAGTCCTTATGTGCCTTTGAAAACTTGACTTCCGGGCAAACATTTTCCCGCACGTGGTGCATCTGAATGGCTTCTCGCCTGTATGAGTCCTTACGTGCGTTTGAAAATTTGACTTGTGGGTAAACATTTTCCCACACATGGTGCATTTGAATGGCTTCTCCCCTGTATGAGTCCTCATGTGCGTTTGCAAATGTGACTTGTGGGTAAACATTTTCCCACATGTGGTGCAAATGAATGACTTCTCCCCTGCATGAGTCCTTGTATGCCTCTCCAAGTTACACTTCCACGTAAAATCTCTCCCACAAGTGATGCATTTGAAAGGCTTTTCCCCTGTGTGAAATGTCATGTGAATTTTGAAAATTTCCAAATTATAAAGCACTTTCCCACAAATCCTGCACTTGTTGTAGGTTTTTTTGTGAGGTTTCAGCCTTGCTTTCCGAGTTGAACCCGCTTCCTCACAGTCTTGGGGACTGCAAGTATGATCAGCTTCACTCTTAGTTACATGCCAGCAGTTAGAGATGGTATGGTGGTCACGTGTTGGTTCTGATATTATAAAGTTTTCTTCTTTGGCATCCATTTGTATCAGTTCAAATGAGGGGACAGCTGGGGGCTCTGTGTCTCCCTCTGTCTGGGTTTGGTACAGTTGCGAGGGCAGAGGCTGATCTTTACCACAATCATTTTCATCACAAAGAGGGGTAAATATGGACTCAGAGGTATCAGCTAACGCCTGCAATGGAAGTTGGTCTTCCTGTGGACTGATCCAGAGTTCCTGTGGTTCCTCCTTTATCACACTGGGGCTCCTCCCCTCCTCACCATGTTGCTGATCAGATAACAGCACAGAGTCTGCATAGAGGAAAAAAACAAAATCAATGCTGTTATTTGCATGTACAGAAGTAGCTTAAATTTAATTCAGGATACCTATTCACGATTCAGGTGCACGATTCAGGAAATCTCATGATTTGATTCGATTCCGATTCTTGGGGTCATGATTCGATTCAAAATCAATCCGTGATTCAAAACAATCCGCGATTCAAAATCGATTCGATCCGCGATTCAAAATCAATTGTCAATTCAGTACATTCATAGATTTGATTTTAGATTTCTGTTTTGAGTTATTTTTCCCATTTGATAGATACTTTTATAGGGCTAAAAAAAAAATCACACTGACTCAAATGTAAACGTTTACTACTCAATGTCAACCCTGAGAAGATTGATTTCCCTTTAGTCCACTCAGTCAATAGGAAACCAAGGCAGCCCTGAGACAAAGGGTAAAATTAATACTTAATACAAAAATAAAAATTATTGCAAAGGTAAACTGCAAAGTGCAAACCTTCAAATAACTTAAATTCAAACTTCAAATGATAATTTATATTCAATATTTAAATAACAAAATAAAACAAACAATAGCTGCCTGCTACATTTAGCTGCAAAGTGCAAAAAGAACCGTTAATTGAGCTGTAAAGTACACCACTGCCTGGAATGTCTAGGTTCTCCTATAGAAACAGAAGCTGGTCTACATGTTCTGGAGTGAGCATGCTCCGCTGTGCTGTCACTATGTCCCCAGCAGTTGAGAATACCCTCTCTGCTGCAACGCTAGTACCAGGGATGCATAGATAGCGTTTAGCCAACTTGGCCAGTAGGGGATAGACAGTCTCGTGGGACCTCCACCAGCTGAAGGGATCTTCTGAGAGCGATAGTGGGGAGGCCTCCAGATATAGTTCAAGACGCTGTTAATGTAGTTGCTAAATCTGATGTAAAAGATGTTTTGCCTCACCCAACCACTGTATCCAGATATGTGGAGGGCAGAGCTCAGGCACTGCAGGCGTCAGTGGTAACGGAGATCATCGAAAAATATGGATGTGCCATCACAACAGCTACGTGGACTGAGGCTTACCACAAAACATCATTCATATCCAGCACCATCCATTACACAAACAACGATTTCGGTCTCGTTTCAAGGGTGTTGTTTGCGGTTCCCTTCGAAGATGGTGTGTCAAAACCATGAGAGAACATCAGGAACCCGCTGTTTGGGAAACTCCGTGCGTTTGGTACAGACGCGTCACTGCTAGTTGGCCGTGTTGTGTTTGTCACTGATCGTGGAGCCAACATGGTTGCTGCTAGGGTTGCCAACTCCTTGAAATGAAAATAAGCAACAGGGGACAGGGATGGGGGTTGGATGGACGGGGCGGCGCAGGCATACAAATATAACGTGCCTTACACCACACACACACACACACACACACACACACACACACACACACACACACACACACACACACATATATATATATATATATATATATATATATATACACACACACATATATATATATATATATATATTAGCGAATTCAGGGGGGCAGCCCGGGAACTGCCACAGCTGGGACGCGAACCCGTACCTCCCACTCCGCAAGCGACAACGTTAACCAGTCGACTAAAGGGTCCGACCAGTTAACCCATGACCAACGTGTCTACTCATCCATGCACGTTACAAAATATATATATATAAAAATAAAATTATCTTCCAAATAAGGAACGATTCCTTATTTTAAGGAACGGTTGGCAACCCTAGCTGCTACCCTTATTTATTTCTATTTTATTTTATTTTTTTCATCAGCTGAATAAAAAAAACTTTGTTGCAAAGCAGTCGATTCGTTTTTCGGTTGCGTTTAATGGCGCAATATTTTTGATAGAAGTGTCACGTATGAATGCAGAGGAGAACAGAATAGAGGAGCGCTACTCCCGATCAGTGCGTTAAGACATAGGGAAATGTGAAACAACCTCAGCCAAATAAACAACATAGGTTCTAAAATAACAAGCCAAATTGAATTTTGCCCTAGAATAGGTGCACTGGAAGATCTGCAATTATTGCACTAGTATCAATTGCATTAGCATCAATGTAATTACTGCACTAGTATCAATTGCATTAGTATCAATGTAATTATTGCATTAGTATCAATGTAATTATTGCACTAATATCAATGTAATTACTGCACTAGTATCAATTGCATTAGTATCAATGTAATTATTGCATTAGTATCACTGTAATTACTGCACTAGTATCAATTGCATTAGCATCAATGTAATTATTGAACTAGTATCAATGTAATTACTACACTAGTATCAATTGCATTAGTATCAATGTAATTATTGCATTAGTATCAATGTAATTACTGCAATTGTATCAATTGCATTAGTATCAATGTAATTACTGCACTAGTATCAATTGCATTAGTATCAATGTAATTATTGCACTAGTATCAATGTAATTACTGCACTAGTATCAATTGCATTAGTATCAATGTAATTATTGCATTAGTATCAATGTAATTGTGCACTAGAAGGCGATTTCGCTCCGTTATTACCGACAGGTATGCGTCCCTTTATTAACAGCACACAGTAAAATAGTGTGTTTCCCCTGTGGGGCGGGAGAAGACACAAAATCAGTTGAATTCCACTGTGCGGGCCTGAATGGTTGTGAATTGATTCCCAATCGGCAGAGATAGAATCGCGATTCTTGTATGAATCGAATTTTTTGCACACCCCTACTATTCATGTTTGACCATAGAGGCACATCCTGTTTACATATGTTAGGTAAGCCATACAGACTAGGTGTCGCTTCCCCCTATTGACATAATTTTACCACAGATTATACCCAGGGGGAAACTACGACCCCTAATCTGTATGGTTTACCTAAAACACATAAAGGATGTACCACTCCAGCCTATGGTTTGTATGATTAACTCGGTGACCTACAACACCTCTAGCTTTCTTGCATCTATTCTGAACTCTTTGGTAGGCACTTAATGAACATCACATTCACAACACTACGGGTATGGTGGATAATGCTGAACAAACTAGGGTTTGGCTCTGCCTGCCAATACTGCTACAGCTGGCTGCAGCCCACTAAAGTAAATAAAGTAACATTGACTTGTTCTCCCAGATAAATGAAATAACAAAACACACATACACTACGGTGCAGCATTTAGAAAATTAACCTTATTTGAACGTCGGCACACTTGTATTCGCATTGGCAGCTTCAGCTTGACATTAAGAGACTGTGCAACATAAACACTCCCTCACACAAATGGACACGACCCAGGGCGCACCCGATGGAGGCAGTGACTGAGGTCTCTGCACAATGTGAAAAATGAGCTCAAACGTGTCATTCTCGTTAGCCTTTTGATGGGTATAAACTAGTCACAGAGATCTGCGTTTATCCCCGTAGCAATTAAACATGAAATCTACTTGAAAGCAGGAATGCAAGAATGTTCTGGTAATGGACGACACACACAGAAACTTGGTTTTACCAACCTATTCTGTGTAACGTAATACTGGGATTCAAGACCAAGTCCAGCAGCCTCCTCTGTCGCTCCCTCTCTTCCTCATACTCCTCTATCGTCCTCTCGAAAGCTCCCAATATCTCCTCAGCTGCTGCAGTTAGTCGCTCGACGACGAACGATCTTAGAAGGTTTATTCTGGACATGGTAAACTCAACGGGGAAGCAAAACCAGTTGAACTCCAGCGGCACGATTACTATTATTTTATATTATTATTCGCTGCTGCTGCTGCCGCCCCTGCTTCTTCTTCTACTTCGTCCGCTTAGTCTTCTTCTTCTATTTCCTGGGGTTTATTGGCAATTGGAAAAGAACGAATTTGCGCATTACCGCCACCAGCTGGTATGGAGTGTGGATCAGAACGTCTAGGCCAGTGGTTCTCAACCTTTTTGGGGTCCTGGACCCCCTGCGTATTTTTGATCTACCCTGAGGACCCCTCCACCTGATCTTGGGGGAGGGGGGTTGCAATTTGATAGAAACAGGAGAAACTGCATTTTAAATTGCATTATAGCATTTATTCACTCTTTGGGGCAAAAATAAGAGCTTTCAGTTGTAACTTAGATATCGTTAACAAAACAGAATTCTTATGCAGTAACTTTCAGATATATGTAACAAAACAGAATATGTATTCTGTAACTTTCAGATATATGTAACAAAACAGAATATGTATTCAGTAACTTTCAGATATATGTAACAACAGAATATGTATTCAGTAACTTTCAGATATATGTAACAAAACAGAATATGTATTCAGTAACTTTTAACAATGCAAACGGGAGCGAGATCTCTTATTAAAATACAATAAATTGCACTTGTGAAACAGATGTAATTAGAGAAAAAAGTCCTGTTACCCTTTATAGTTTAGGTAGATAAAGGTCTCAGTCACATTTGAGTAAAATAATCCGATTTCTATAAATGTCATAGGATCTTTTTTTTAAAGATATTTTATTTTCACGGACCCCTTGCAATTACACCACGGACCACTAGGGGTCCGCGGACCCCTGGTTGAGAAACACTGGCTAGACTAGAGCGTCCTGCAACCTCGACTGCAGTCTCTGTAGCAGCTCACTGTCTTGATGCAGGCCCAATAATCCAGGTAAGGAAATCCCAAAACGTTGAATCAGTCCATCTGGACACAACGTTTAGTGGGAGAATCAGTTTGATTCAAATTTTTGGGGCTAGGGAGGGAGAGAGAGTGAAAGAAAGGTGTAAGAATGATAAACGTAGAGAGCAATATGTATGGATGTAGGCTAATTTTGGTAATGTAAGGAAAGGAACGGCAATTTTCTTTGTACAGCACATTTCATACACTAGGGCAAATCAAAGTGCTTTACGGAGTGACAAAATAACAAAGGTACAATTAAACATCTTTAAAAAAAGTGCAAAAGTACAGACAAAAAATACAAAGGATAGAAGACTTAAAAGTAAACTAGTTAAGCTAAAGGCTATTTAGCAAAAAAGATGTTACATGGCAAGGTAAGCAGTACAAAATAGGAAGGTTTTTAACTTTGATTTAAAAGTGGTCAGAGTCGGAGCTTGTCTGATATCATCTGGGAGGTTATTCCAGGTCTGTGTAGCGTGATAATAAAACGCTGTCTCACCATGTTTTGTTCTAACTCTTGGGACAGCCAATAGGCCATCCCCAGATGACCTTAGGGTCCTAGAAGGTTCATATGACACAAGCATGTCAGAGATGTATTTGGGCCCAGAGCCACAGAGTGATTTATAGACAAGCAGCAACACTTTGAAATTAATTCTCTGAGTGACTGGTAACCCAGTGTAAGGATTTTAGGACTGGTGTAATGTGATCATATTTCCTAGCCTTCATTAGGACCCTAGCAGCGGCATTCTGAATAAGTTGGAGTTGCCGAATAGCCTTTTTTTTTTTTTACAAACCTGTGAACACACCATTGCAATAATCTCATCTACTGGAAATGAAGGCGTGGATAAGCCTTTCTAGATCTTGTTTGGACATTATGTCTCTGACTCTAGCAATATTTTTTAGGTGGTAGTAGGCTGACGAGGTTACCGATTTGATATGGCTATAAAATTTAAATCTGAGTCCAGGATAACGCCAAGATTTCTTGCTTGACTCTTAGTTGTGAGAGACAGGGGCTCAAGATGAGAGCCGACATTCTCTCGTTCTTTCTGTGCTCCAAAGACAATTATCTCAGTCTTGTTCCTATTTAGCTGACACTCCAACTTGTTTTACCTATAATTTTATGTTTTTAAGATTTAAACATTTTTAACTTGATGTACTATTCAACATCACAAGCTAAGTGGACAAGCAACCAAAAGTTGTGGATGGTTTTACAATCTGATATTTGTTGGATCCACTCTATCTCGGCCTACTCCCTCTGCTGTGCCCGAATCATCCTAAACAAATGACAGGAACGTTCTGGAGTGACAAGGCCCCAGTGGATCTTTTTCAGTATGGACTCAGAATACCTAAATTGCTGGAAATATCTACAGGAAATTCCCGTGCTCCAGGCGAAGATTGTTACACTGGAAACGAGAAAGGACTATGTGAGACACTCCCTATAACAACCAGTGGTAAGACAGCTAACTCTGGGGCTAGTCAAAATGCTCACGCTACCACTTATCAGAGCAGTACTAATCAAGGCGCTGACACTAATATGCTACTCCTAGATGATACAATGTCCTCCCCAAAACTTGCTAAAATGGGACCCGAACAGACTGATTCTACTGCCATCTGGCATACACTTGGTGCCAAGCCAAAAGGCAACTACAAAATGAAAAAAAAATGAATGGTAATGTTACAAGGGGAAATGCAACATCGCCAGATATACAACTCAAAAATAGAGATCAATCACTGTCTTAACTAAATGAGAACAAGCTGGAAATCACTTTTAGGAATGGGCCTGCCCCCTGACTCCTAGTTCCCTCAGGAGTTTTGCTGTGGAGCTGGCAACAAAGCCCCTACAACCCACCTCCACAGGGCGCACCTTCACCTTCCAGCCTATGTCCTCTGCTTCGGCTGCTAGGTTGGCGTACCACAGCTTCTTATGCTCATACGCTTCATCGACTGCATCCTCCCAGGGGACTGTCAGCTCAATGATGTAAGCGAGCTGGCAAGAATTGGACCAGAGGACGAGGTCTGGTCGCAAGGTGGTTGTTGCAATCTCTGTCGGGAAGATGAGCTTCTGGCCTAAGTCCACTCGCATTTCCCAATCCCTGGCTGAGTTTAGTGAGCCTAAGTTGGGAAGCGAAGGGTTGGCCTTCAGTTTATCCCCCTCCTGAATGAAAGCTGGAAAACGCCGGGGCCCTTCCTGGTTGTTGAAGGGTTGAGCATTGATGGAAACCCTCTTGCAATCGAGTTCAGCTGCCAAGCACCTGAGCACCTGATTGTGTCACCAGGTGTATCTGTCTTGGGTAAGGCTGGTCTTGCAGCCAACCAAGATGTGCTTGAGGGTTGCTTGGGCTGTACACAGGGAGCAAGATGGATTCTCTCCAAACCAGAGATTTAGATTTGTGGGAGAAGGCAGGACATCATATGTGGCTTTGATGATGAGACTCACCTATTTGATTCCATGCTCCAGAGCTCACTTCATGTGAGTTTCCTCTTTTCAACACCCTCCCACCTCATCCCTGTTTGGCTTGTGCTACGGCTTTAGAACATCTGGCTGCTTCTTCCTGTCGGCAAACCTCCTCAACCACCATAGTTCGCAATTCGATAGTAGTCGCCTTTTGCCAGGTAGGTGTTTTTATTCCAAGGCCAAGGCCGCCTCTGCCTTGTTGAACATGGCCTACTACGTCTCGGTGACGGAGGGCAGATTTCGCCTCCAGTACAGCTGCAGCTGGGGTACATTTCTTCCCTGTTGCTAGGGTTGGAGCAACTCCTCTCACTACCAGGTCTCGAGATTCTGTGAGGGACATGTCCAGCCTCACTTTGGCACATTTGAATTCCTCAACCAGGCTGGAAATTGGCAGTGCGAGGGCTCCATTGCCATAGAGTCCAACACTGCTGTGGCACTTTGGCAGTCCGAGCCACTTCCTCTCCTGCGAGTTCACTAGCCTCTCCAAGCAATTGGCATGAGATAGTGAGACCTCGTACATGGTTATTGCCATATGAGCCAGGGTAGCAGCCCAGACTGAAAGCACCAGAGCTTCAACTTCCCGGGCAGTGCAGTGTTGATGATTTGCCTGAGACCACAGATTGTATCCTGACGAAGTTGCTCCAGTTGCTGGGTGTCTTTGAGGTCTGCATTGTACCACTGTCTGAGGCTCTTGATGGGCTTCTCCCGGACTGTGGGGATTGGCTGATCACTGATGCAGATCCGTTCATCTGTTAGTTGGTTAACACTAAGGGTGTTAACATTTCAAATGTCACTGTACTTTATGCTGCTTTATCAGATCATTTTTGTGTATTCTTTGATCTGTCTATTACACCAAAAATCAAAATTAGATCTGAAACTGTTAAAAAAAACTTACATTGATGAGAATACCAGAACTCTTTTTATGGAAGCCATCAAATGTGAAACTTTTCAAGCATCAAATCATGTTGATGATCTACTGAATACTTTAAATTCTAAAATTTTGAATGTAATTGATGCCATTGCTTCTACTAAGATTAACTCTATCACCAGTAAGCAAGAGGCACCATGGAGAAACACTCAATCTGTAAGGGCCAAGAAAAGGGAGTGCCGGAAAGCAGAGCGAAAATTGCATAAATCAAACCTCCAAATTCTCTTGGAAATCTATAAAGCTACATACTTATAGTTTGAACTTGAAAAGTGCTAGGCAATCTTTTTTCTCTGAGATTATCATCAAGAACAAGAATAATTCACACATCTCATTTACTACTATTGGCAGGTTTACTAACCCCCCGGTTCCAATATCACCTGAATTAATTTCTACAAACAAGTGTAGTGAGTTTGCATCCTTTTTAATGACAAGATACAAGATATCGGACTTTCTATTAAATCCTCAATGACAAATAAGTAGGTATGACTGAATTTATTCCCATTGATGAGAAAAATCTCAAAGAAATTGTCTCAAATCTTAATTCATCTACCTGTTGTCTTGATGTTTTACCCACTAGCTTCCTTAAAACAGTTTTGAGCAGCCTGGTGAAGGAGCTAATACTTGTAGTCAATAATTCTCTCCAATCTGTCATTTTCCCAAAGGCTTTGAAAACTGCAGTCATTAGGCCACTCCTAAAGAAGAACAGTCTTGATGCTACTGTATTGAATAACTATCGACCTATATCAAACTTACCATTCTTTGGTAAAGTTATTGAAAAAACTTTTTACCAACAACTTAGTAACTGTTTAAACATTGAACAGTTGCTTTGATATCTTCCAGTCAGGATTTCGGCCCCATCATAGCACTGAGACTGCACTCATAAAGGTACTAAATGACCTCCACCTGAACAATGACTCTGGCAAAGTCTGTTTTAGCACTGTTGGATCTTAGTGCCGCTTTCGACACTGTGGACCATACAATTCTGTTACAATGATTAGAAAATTGGGTGGGACTCTCTGGGACTGTCCTTAAATGGTTCAAGTCATATCTTTATGACAGAAAGTACTTTGTTTCCATTGGAAACTGTGTGTCCGAGCAGATGGCCATGACCTGCGGGCTTCCACAGGGGTCCATTTTAGGTCCTCTTCTGTTCAATCTGTATATGCTTCCTTTAGGCCAAATCCTACAAAACAAAGTATCCTACCATGATTATGCAAATGATATGCAAATTTATATATTAGACACCAGGTGACTATGGACCTACTGAATCTCTGTGCCGTTGCATTGAATAAATCAATGACTGGATGTGTCAAGAAGACTGACTGGCTTGATAAGTGGATGAATAGTGTGGAAAGAGGAATTTAAGGACTAATACTTCTGTTGTTACTCCTCTTACTTATTCTACTTCTTTTACCAAATCCTTATTGTATCTCCCCTACTGCTACACTTCTGCTCTTTAATGTTGACACTGATTCGCCTTCAACTCCTTCACCTCCTCCTACTACCACACATTTTGATTTTTGCAGTTTAATCCCTTTGTTTGTTCCCTTTGTACAATAGGGGTCAAAGAAACACAGGGTGGGAAATTAGTGAGGGGATTATTTTGAGGAATCAACATAATAAACCATACATTTTAGTATCTTGACATAAGATTAATCAGTGACTGATCTACCAACTGCTAATACAATGAAACCCATAGTAATTGTTTAATATGTTTATTAATATTTACAGTGACAACAGAGGACAGTAGAAAGCATTTGTGTCAGGGCATTTTGCAGAGTTAACCAACAAATCGGTGGCATGAGTCCCCCTGTACCTTCTTGACCTTCTTGCAGTCTGGGTAGGAATCTTCTTTACCACTGGTCTCTCTGCTCTTTTTACCACAGACTGGTTCAGTGAGCTGTTGGGCCATTATAAATCACCTCGCTCTCCTGTGCCCAGGACCAAAATGAGAAATTGGGCACATGCTAATTTCTCTTCCTCTCTTTCTACTGAAGAATGCAGGAGGATCCACCATGGCAAGAGCACAGACTGTACCAGTCTGAAGAGCAGAGCTCCTGGTAGGACCAGTCGCAGGTCTAACGAAATACCCATCTGTAAAAGACACAATTTTCTTTTTGTTTAAAATGCATAAATGGCAGGGAATTGTGCAGTTGTTGCAAATACAGCAGAGGAACAACTAATTGTAGAGGAAAACAATGAGCCGACACTAAAATGAAAAACACTAAAAGGCATAATGCTGGGTGCTATGGAAAATATTATCACAATAATCATATACATTTTACATGACATAAGTATATGTGATGATATCTGTTTACGTATGCAAAATACCATATTCGAGAATCTAAATGAGGTTCATCCCATTGAAAAGTTTGGACATGTGAAGTACAATATACTACCAGAACTAGTTTTCTAACAATGCTCCCTAAAATATATCAAAGCTTATTTTGAGAGAAAGTCTAAGTAAAAGATTCTTGTTGTCAAATTGTGTATCATGACATGACAATCTCCAGATACCATAATGCTCCAATGTCACTGACAGATGCTTAATGATAATATTGAATTATTGCCCAGGCTTATTCTCTTTATCATTATTATTAATATTAATATTTATTATTACTGAAGGCAATTTACTGTTCATCATTGGGATGTGGGAGATAGTGTTGTTTCTATGTGGTTTACTTCAGGTTACATTAATAAAGCTGTTGCATAACTGCATGACATGTAATGACAGTATCCTTATCAAGTAAACTGAGCTGTGTATCTACAATTAGACCAGATACACTTTATTCTTCTTTGTGATCAGTGAGACCTTTTATATATTATTTCCTTTTTTGTAAATTCATGATTGAGTTGGCATGGTATGGTCTTGCGGAGATGAAACAAAATAGGAAATGATTTGATATAGCAGAACAGCTAATTGTAGAGGAAGAGGATGGGACAACACTAATCTCAACAACATAAACAGGCTACACATTGATCTTACGAATGAGTCCTGATAAAACTTAATGGCTACTTCCTCCTCCACTCGCTACAATACTCACCACTGCAGGAGGTAGGAGTGAGTCCAGGTAGAACCACAGCAGGTGCAAAGGTTTTGAGGCTCTGAGGAGCAGAACTCCTGATGGGACCAGTTGTAGGTCCAACATATGTGAAAGAAAAGAAAAGAGGATAGTGATATGATTATGGAAGTGGATTGGTCAGGATGGACATCATTGGGATGTGTGGGATATAGTGCTGTTTTTATGTGGTTTACTTCACATTACATTAATAAAGCTGTTGCATGACTGCATGACATGTAGTGACAGTGTTCTGGAGATAAAACAAAATAGGAAATGATTTGATATAGCAGAAGAACAGCTAATTGTTGGGGAACAGAATTGGACACAACTAATCTCTACCACATAAAAAGGCTACACATTTTTCTTCCAAATGAATCCTGATTAAATTGCATGGCTACTTTCTCCTCCTCTCTTTCTACAATGCTTACCATTAGAGGAAGTAGGAGGGATTCGAGGTATACCCATGGTGGGTGCAGTGGCTTTGACATTCTGAGGAGCAGAACTCCTGATGGGACAATTTGAACTTCCAACATAACCTCAACCTGTGAAAGACATGAAAAGAAGAAATGAATATGACACATCTTTGGGATGTGCGGGAGATAGTGTAGTTTCTATATGTTTTACTTCAGGTTACGTTAATAAAGCTGTTGCATGACATGTAGTGGCCGTGTCCTTCTCCAGGAAATTGAGCAGTGTGTCAGCAATTAAACCAGATACAACTTCTTCTTTGTGATCAGTGTATTTTTTTTATTCATTATTTCCTTTTTTGGAAATTCATAATCTGTTTGGAATGGTATAGTTCATCTGGAGATGAAACAAAATAGGAAATGGCTGTGAATGTCCTCATTCATCCAGGTCATGGTTATCCAAAGGAATTGAATCGAGTGCAACTGGACTTGGTATACATCCGTGAAGACGTTTCGCCTCTCATCCAAGAGGCTTCATCAGTTCGTGCCTTTCTGACTAGACCAAGCTAGTCTGACTGGCTGGTGACGAAGCTCAGATATTTATCCTCTTTGGAGTTGTTGTCAGAGCTAATGATGTCCATGGCTCTTTGTGTTCCGATGATAAGCAGCGACGGTCGTTGAGGGTGTTAGTTTCGACTTGGTTACTGCTCCATTCAGTGGTCATGGGTCGTTGGAGCCGTTAGTGAGCGACTGTTGTTCTTGGTGGCTAGGCTTCTTGAGTCTCCTGGGTAGAGATGAAAGGACGGCATTGTAAGTGGGAGATAGGTGGTGTCATAGACCTCCTCCTCTGTTGAGGGAGGGTTTTTCCAGTTTTGCATAGATGGCTTCCTTCACTCCTCTTTCAAACCATCTATCTTCCCTGTCCAAAATGTGTACGTTGCTATCCTCGAAGGAGTGTGTCTTCTCCTTTAGGTGTAGATAAACTGCTGAGTCTTGTCCTGAGGAGTTTGGCCTTCTGTGTTGGGCCATCCATTTGTGTAGTGGTTGTTCGGTTTCTCCTATGTATAGGTCAGTGCAATCCTCATTGCACTGTACAGCATACACCAGACTGCTTTTCCGGGTGTGTGGTACACGGTCTTTGGGATGAACCAGTCTTTGTCGGAGTGTGTTGCTGGGTTTGAAGTATACTGGGATGCGGTGTTTGTTAAAAATTCTCCTGAGGTTCTCGGAGACCCCAGAAATATACCGGATTACTATGTTCTTCCTTCTGTTCCTTTTCTCCTCATCGCTCACCCGGTTGGTCTTTTTGGAACGTGTTGCAGTTTTCACAAAGGTCCAACTGGGGTAGCCGCAGGTTTTTAAAGCTCCCTTCAGGTGTTTGTGTTCTTCCTGTTGGGCCTGAGTGCTGCTGGGCACATTGTCAGCTCTGTGTTGCAGAGGGCATTGCTAAACATCGGAACACAAAGAGCCATGGACATCATTAGCTCTGACAACGACTCCAAAGAGGATAACAATCAGAGTTTCATCATCAGCAAGTCAGACTAGCTTGGTCTAGTAAGAAAGACACGAACTGACAAAGCCTCTTGGATGAGAGGTGAAACGTCTTCACGGATATATACCAAGTCCAGTTGCACTTGATTCAATTCTTTTGGAAAATAGGAAATGATTTGATATCGCAGAAGAACAGTTAACTGTGGGGGAAAAGAGCTGGACAACACTAATCTCAACATAAAAAAGCTACACATTGTTCTTACGAATGAATCCTGACAAAATTGCATAGCTACTTTTTCCTCCTCTCTTTCTACAATTCTCACCATTGGAGGAAGTAGGAGGGATTCGAGGTAAAACCACAGTGGGTGCAGTGGCTTTGATGCTCTGAGGAGCAGAACTCTGTACGTTTCTAAACCTCATTTAGAGCTGGCCACGTCTACTTCTCTTCCTCGATTGTGAGTGGAGCGGGTCTCTCACCCTGACCTCTGTTTCCAGTGGTGGCACCTTCTTGCAGTGGTTGGCATGTGTCCAGCTGATTCTCCCCTCCACCTTCATCGTCGTAGGTGTGGCCAAGAGCACTTGGTGGGACCTCGCCCACGGGGCTTCGCCAATTTTTTCTCTTTAGGTCATTTATCAGCACCCAATCGCCTGGGTTCAGGTCATGCAGCTGACCCACTATTGGCAGTGGAAATGCCAATCTCACCTGCATGTGAACAGAACTCAGCATCATGTTTAACTGCATACAACAATTAAGCATTACATCCTTGAGGTCTGAGCTGAGGATGTGCTTTTGCAGGGGAAGGGCTATTCCAGTGTTTATGGGTCTGTCTGTAAGGATTTCAAAAGGCGACACACCTGTTGCAGCCCTCCTCTTGCTCTCATGGCCATCGACACTAAGGGCAGTGCCTTTATCTATGCGAGTCCTTTCTCATCATTACATTTGAGCAATTTATTTTCAATTTTCCCATTTTCTGTCTCAACCACTCTACCACTCTTTGGATGATAGGTGCAATGTTGCCTAAGATTGATACCCAAAAATGTTGAAAGTTGTTTAATAGCACTATTTACAAAATATGCCCAGTTATCACTGCTGATCTTCCGTGGTATTCCCAATCTGGGAATAATCTCTCTTACTAGCACTTCTGCTACTGTGGGGGCATCTGCCTTCCCTGTAGGGAAAACTTCAACCCCCTTAGAAAACATATCAGCAATCACGAGACAATATTTATTTCCCTCACATGGTGTTAGTTCAATGACACCCATCTGCAGGTGATCAAATGGTTGGTCGGGGGAAGGTGGCTCAAGGCTTGTATGATTTGCCCTCTTGTGGCATTATTTTTCAAACAAAATAAAGATTTTAAACAAAAATGTTGGAAAAATTTTGTGAAGCCTCTCGTAAACCAGTGTTTGTTTACTGCGCCCACCATCCCCCCTTTTGACACATGGTCCTTCCCATGTGCCAATTTTACATTAAAAGGAAAGAAACACTTAGGCAGGCAAGGACGTCCGTCCTCAGACTCCCATACCTTGTTTACATATGTGCACTTAAGACTTTTTCTCCTTTTTCCTCTGTGTTGCTCATCATAAAACCTTCTACTCAGTCCACAGTCTGATCTGTCTGGATCAGGCAGTCCTAAAGTATCTTCGGTAGTCAAAGTCTGTGTTAGTTGAGTGAGAGCTGCGTTAGCAGCCTCTGTGTACATGACATTGTCAATTGGTTTTAGTCCATGGTCATGCGTAATAGATAATAGTGGAGCCTCCAGGGATGCATAGTCACAGATCCACTGTCAACAGTGGCTTGTTATCCCTAAAAATGACATTAATTGTCTCTTAGTGAAAGGTTTTCGAATTCTGAGGATGGCTTCCACTCATTTTTGTGTTCAGTGGTTTACCTTTTTTAACGACGGAGTCAACACAGAATGTGATGTAAGATGAGATAGTGTCAGAAAGTTAATCAATATAATCACAAGCATCATAAAAACATTGCCAGTCAGTGCAATCAAAACATGTCTGAAGAGAGGAGACACACAAATCTGTACTTTTTTCTCCCCACACTCAAGGCGCCTGAAGGAAGGTTTGTACATTAAGACACACACTCTATTATGGTACAACACGTCAAATGAAGGCATGGGCAAGGACTTGTAAGCACCGCACAATGAACCATAACACAGGTTATTGTGGTTATTGTAGTGTTCTTTTGTGTGGTGGCACAAGTTACATACTGTTTGTATGTCCTCAGAGTCTTGTTTAAAGTACAGTGGTTAAAATCTCCAAGGATACATTTGGGGGCATCTGGGATGACTGAATCGAGCCTGTGTATTACGTCGGCAGTCACTTGTGCAGCAGCTGATGCATTAGCTCGCGGATGAATGTACACCATCATGAAGAACAGCTGTTGAAATTCATGAGGCAAGTAGTAAGGGCGGAAAATAGCATGCATGATTATATGGTCACAACGCAAAGTGTTGCACTTTCTGCTTAATTACTACGGTTCTTCCTCCTTAATATCAAAAACTATCAACAATCTGATGCTATGGTGTCACACTCTGTATAAGTCTGTATCACCATGACTCCAATGAAATGGACCTGTGAGGCATAACTACATTCTAAGTTTGTTGGTAAAAAAAAAACTGTCTTTCAGTATAAAAGTATTGATCTTATTATTGCACCGCTTTGGACCATATTGACAAAATGATCATAAAGGGCCCCATGTCTTGTTTGTGCAGTTGCACACTTATAAGGATTCAATTTAACCTCCTGATATATTGCGATATAAAATGATTATAAATTATTAAGAGGAACAGTCAGTTAATTTCTTTTTGCAGTGATCTGTGAGGCCTCTTACCTGTGTGGATCATGACATGTTGTTTGAGATGACGTTTTGAGCTGAACCCATTTCCACAATTACAGCATCTGAATGTCTTCTCCCTTGTATATGAGTCCTCATGTGCCTTAGTAAATGTGACTTACGGGTAAACATTTTCCCGCATGTGGTGCATCTGAACGGCTTCTCACCTGTATGAGTCCTTACATGCATTTGTAAATCTGAATTCCGAGTAAACATTTTCCCGCACATGTTGCATCTGAATGGCTTCTCCCCTGTATGACTCCTTACGTGCATTTGTAAACTTGACTTCCGGGTAAACATTTTCCCGCACATGGTGCATCTGAATGGCTTCTCCCCTGTATGAGTTTTTACGTGCGTTCGCAAATGTGACTTCCGAGTAAACATTTTCCCACAGGTGGTGCATCTGAATGGCCTCTCCCCTGTATGAATCCTTACATGCATTTCTAAACTTGACTTCCGGGTAAACATTTCCCCGCACATGGTGCATCTGAATGGCTTCTCCCCTGTATGAGTCCTTATGTGCCTTTGAAAACTTGACTTCTGGGTAAACATTTTCCCACATGTGGTGCATCTGAATGGCTTCTCCCCTGTATGAGTCCTTACGTGCCTTTGAAAACTTGACTTCTGGGTAAACATTTTCCCGCACATGGTGCATCTGAATGGCTTCTCCCCTGTATGAGTCCTTATGTGCCTCTGAAAACGTGACTCATCGGTAAACATTTTCCGGCACGTGGTGCATCTGAATGGCTCCTCCCCTGCATGAGTCCTTGTATGCCTCTCCATGTTACACTTCCAGGTAAAATCTCTCCCACAAGTGGTGCATTTGAAAGGCTTTTCACCTGTGTGAAATGTCATGTGACTTTTGAAAATTTCCAAATTATAAAGCACTTTCCCACAAATTTTGCACTTGTTGGGCTTTTTGTGAGGTTTCAGCCTGGCTTTCCAAGTTGAATCTGCTTCCGCGCAGTTCAGATGACTGCAAGTATGGTCAGCTTCACTCTTAGTCACATAACAGTAGTTAGAGAGGGTATGGTGGTCACTTGTTGGTTCTGATATTAGCAAGTTCTCTTCTTTGACATCCAGTTGTATCAGTTCAAATGGGGGGACAGCTGGGGGCTTTGTGTCTCCCTCTGTCTGAGTTTGATAGAGTTGTGAGGACAGAGGCTGATCTTTACTATCATCATTTCCATCACAAAGAGGGGTAAATATGGACTCAGAGGTATCAGCTACCTCCTGCAATGGAAGGTGGTCTTCCTGTGGACTGATCCAGAGTTCCTGTTGTTCCTCCTTAGCCAGAGTGGGGCTCCTCTCCTGCTTATGATGCTGCTGATGAGATACCTGTACATAGTCTGGATAGAGGGAAAAACAAAATCAATGCTGTTATTTGCACCTACAGAGGTAGGTTAAATTTGATTCAGGATACCTATTCAAGTTTGACCGTAGAGTCACATCCTATTTAGATAGCTTATGTAAACCTAGACAAGGTGTAGCTTCCCCCTATTGACAGAATTTTTATCAGAGATTATACCCAGGGGAAGCTATACCTAATCTGTATAGTTTACCTAAGATACATAAACAGGGTGTACCATTACGACCTAGTGTTTGTATGATTAACTCAGTGACCTATAACATCTTTAATTTTCTTGCATCTATTCTTAACTTATTGGTAGGCAGTAATGAACATCACATTCAGAACACTATGGATTTTGTGGATAAGGTGAGGTCCATCATTATTGGGGGGGGTGAAACAATGGTCTCTTATGATGTTAAGTCTCTCTTCACATGCGTTCCTGTTGATTATGCAGTGGAGGTAGTCCATATGAAATTACAAAATGACCCCACCCTTAGCAATAGGACCACCCTTAACATTGACCAAGTGTGTCTGCTCCTGAAGCTGTCTTCAGTCCATGTACTTCACATACAGGGGGCAGTACTGTAAGCAGAGGCATGGGCGTGCTATGGGTTCCCCTTTCTCACCTGTAGTGGCCAACTTGTATATGGAGCAAATGGAAAGAAGGGCTCTGATGTCCTATCCAGGGACACCACATAGCCATTGGTTCAGATTTATGGATGACACCTGGGTTAAAGTTAAATCTCTGGATGTACCACATTTCATCAACCACATTAACTCTGTGGACAACCACATCAAGTTCACCAGGCAGGATGTGAAAAACAACAGGTTAGCCTTCTTAGACTGAAATTACAATTGGTGATGGGGGACATTTGATTGTTGATGTTTACCGTAAAACAACATATACTGATCAGTACTTAAAGTTTGACTCTCTTCATCCACTGGAGCACAAACTAGGAGTCATCAGGACGCCGAACCACCGAGCTGACAATGTCCCCACCGACAAATCGGCCGGGAAGGGGACAAATCCCACATTAAACAGGCCCTGGGGAAGAGTGGTTATCATAACTAGGCATTTGTCAAAGCCAGGAAGATGCCCAAAGAGTGCACCAGCCAATCGAAGAGAGGAGAAGGACCACAGCTGTCTAAGTGTAAACCAGTGGTGATTCCGTATGTGGCAGGAATGTCGGAAAAGTTGAGACGTATACTTTCCAAACACCGCGTCTCAGTTGCTTTCAAACCCCAAAACAAGCTGCACCAGAATTTGGTCCACCCCAAGGATGGGGTCCCCCGGCATAAATAGAGCAATATAGTGTACACTGTTAAGTGTCAGGAGGATTGTGGTGACTTGTACATTGGGGAAACTAAACAGACGCTGGCCAAGAGAATGGCACAACACAGGAGAGCTATCGTGTCAGGACAGGACTCCACAGTCTACACCCATCTACAGGCCAGTGGCCACTCTTTTCAAGGATGAGGATGTGCACATCCTTGACAGGGAGGAACACTGGTTTGATCGGTGAGTCAAAGAAGCCATCTATATGAAGAGGTAACGACCATCCCTGAACTGGGGGGGGGGGGGCGCTAAGAGTACATCTGTCACCAACTTAAAATGCTGTGAAGTGCCCCGCCACTTCCATAACAAGGCGAATCCAGGCCGAACCACTGCTTTTTCTGACACACAGAGACGCGTTCATGTGATGAACACAAGCTGACTCCGCCCCCCTCCCAAGGGCAGCATTGTTAGCTGCTTCATCGAGTCCGGCCATAGTCGGATCTAACGAGACCGGGGCGTGAACCCCCGTCCCCAGTGGGCAACTGCATCGACACAAAGCCGATGCTTAGACCGCTACACCACCGCGGACCCAATAAGAGTATTTTTTAAAATAGCTGTTTCATTGCTAAAATCATGCACATCAAATCTGGAAGAAAACCTGTAAATTCTTGTGCCAGAACTTAATCTGAAGTGAATCCTTCTAGTGTCCCTCTTCTTGCCAGTTAGCCCAACCATAGCCCTGATACTGTCAGGAGTACGGTTGGGAAAGGAAAAGAAAAAAAACATAAAATGGCCTCTTTTTATTGAACAGTGGTTTGTTTACTGAACAACCTAGGGTTTGGTCTGTCAATACTGCTACAACTGGCTGCAACCTACTAATAAAAAAGTAAAATTTACTTAAAAGTAAATCAAAATAAATGTTCTCTCAAATGAATAAAATAATATAACAAAATAAACTTGCATTGAGCTGCAGCGTTTAGAAAATTAACTGTACTCGAACTTCACTATACTTGTATTCACATTAGCAGCTTTCAGCTTCACATTAGGACTGTGCAACATAAATATTGCCTCAAATAAATAAACAAGCACGAAATTGTCCAGACCCATGGTGCACCTGATGGAGATAGTGACTGAAGTCTCTGCACAGTTTAAAAAATTAGCTCAGCGGCCTTATTCTTGTAAGGATTTTGATGGCTATAAACTACAGCACAGAGAGGTGCAACCCTAAAAAAAAAACAAGGAAGAAGATGAGGATGAAGAAGAATGTTGATCCTAAAACATGTGTAGCAGTTGATTCTCTCCTATTTAACTTTATATGGAAAAACAAAACTGAGTATGTTAAAAGAAAAACATGTATTAGAAGTTACTCCAAAGGGGGCTTTCAAACAATCAATCTGATTTTCAAGGTCAATTGGATTAAGCAATGTTTATCTAAAAATAATGGTCAATGGTTTTATATCCCCAATTTATTATTTGATAAGAGTGGTGGCCTAAGATTTCTATTATCTTGTAATTACAAGTGTAACAAATTGCCTCTCAAGCTCGCCAATTTTCACAAACAAACTCATGGAAGTTTGGATGATTGCTTTCAAGCCTAATTTTTCTCCACATTAATGCATAATATGGAACAATCAGCGTGTATTGTCGATAAACAAGTCCAGATACATAAAAGGAAGGATGGATAAGGATGTAGTCTTTGTTTTGGATGTACTCAATGAGAGAGGCAACCTCTACGCATATGAAGATTTTGTTCAGATGAAGGATATGAATAGTTCTTGAAAAACAATGTTATAAAAAGTATATCTCCAAAGTTACTGTTTCTCATCAAAAGTGCATTAATATATGGATGGCCCTTTGAGTGGAGAAATTCCCAAGCTCTTAATTGGTGGGAAAGACCTTTCATATCCTATGTGTAATAATCGCCATATCAGAAAATTACAGACCTCAGATCAGTTATTTTCCCAAATTGACTCTTTTATGGAAACTAAGTTTGCCAGAAATCTTAGCAGAGACAGTTTGGTCAGACCTTAATAAATTCCTCATTCCAAATAAAATAAAAGAAGTTCACATGGAGGTATTACATAGATACTACCACTGCAATAGATCATTGCATTTAATGAAGATATTTCTCCAGCATGCTCTTTCTCCAAAACAGAAACTGCACCTATTTCCCACCTATTCTGTGAATGTACCTTCCCTTTAGAGTTCTGGGTTGAAGTTGGTCTGTTGATTTTTCTAAGCTTTAACAGACTGACACCAATTTTAGAAGACATGGTCTTGTTTCTGAACTGTAATACAGACTCACAGTCCACTAACAATGCTCTCAAGCTCATCTGTCTTGTCGGCAAGTATCACATACATAAGGCTTCAGATCACACCCAATATCCGGCTGGTTTGTGTTGCACTACAGCATCTCTTTGACTCTGTTTCTAAGACAACAACGAACAAAAAAAGCTATTAAGACCTCTCAATTAATAGGGAAAATACTTACTAATAAAAATATATAAATTGAAAAATACACATTTAAGCTTGCATCTCCCTTGTACATTCTGATGTTGTTAGCATTGGTTTTTGCTTTACTTTTTATTTCTTTTAATATATGTGACGTTGATATCTTACGTATAAATACAAGACGTTAAAGTTGACCAGTTCTCTACGTCTTGCATCGACTGATGTATTTCTCTGTATAAATTTGTAATTCTTGAAATGTGTTCAATAGAAGAAGCAGAAGCCGAAGCCGAAGCCGAAGCCGAAGCAGAAGCAGAAGCAGAAGAAGCAGAAGCAGAAGAAGCAACAGTCCAGAGATCTGTGTTAATTCCCGTAGCAAATAAACAACGAGATCAGATTGAAAGAAGGAATGCAAGAATGTTTTGATAATGGATGACACACAAGGAAACTTGGTTTTACCAACCTATTCTGTGTAACGTGATCCTGGGCTTCAACACCATGTCCAGCAGTCTCCTCTGTCGCTCTCTCTCGTCCTCATACTCCGCTATGGTCCTCTCGAAAGCTCCTAATATCTCCTCAGCTGCTGCAGTTAGTCGCTCGATGACGAACGATCTCAGAAGGTTTATTTTGGACATGGTAAACTCAACGGGGAAGCAAAACCAGTTGAACTCCAGCGGCACGATTCTTCTTCTTCTCTTCTTTCCTTCTGCTTCGTCTTCTTCTTCGTGTTTATTGGCGGTTGGCAAACAACGAAATGGTGCACTATTGCCACCAGCTGGTATAGAGTGTGGATCAGAATGTCTATTATTTACGCTATTCCCCCCAACGACACCAAAAAAAAACACAACAAAACAAACAAAACTCAAAACTTCTTAATTAAATTCGTTACTCTAAGAAACTGAAACAAGATTTTATAACACTCAGTTGAGTTCTTCTGTAAAATATCTACTAAATCAAATAGAACTTTTATTTTCCTGAGATTTTGGGTCATACGCCTTCTTTCTGCCTCATATTTCTGACAATATATCACAACATGCTCTATTGTTTCTTCTTGCCCCCAGTAGTCACATCTGTCTGTATTGTGTTTAGCTAATTTGAAAAGTGTACTGTTTAGTCCAGTGTGTCCAAATTTGAGTCTTGAAATTATCTATCCTGTTCCTTCCTGCACACCTCATTTCTCCCACTTTCCTTTGAACTGTGTAAAACAATCGTCCTTTCCTCTTTTCCTGGCATTGCTTTTACCACCTTTCCGTCAATCTGTGCTTAATCTACTACTACTTTCAGCTGCTCCCGTTAGGGGGCGCCACAGCGGATCATCCGTTTCCATTTCTTCCTGTCTTCTGCGTCTTCCTCTGTCACACCAGCCACCTGCATGTCCTCCCTCACCACATCCATAAACCTCCTCTTTGGCCTTCCTCTTCTCCTCTTCCCTGGCAGCTCCATATTCAGCATCCTTCTCCCAATATACCCAGCATCTCTCCTCCACACATGTCCAAGCCATCTCCATCTTGCTTCTCTTGCATTGTCTCCAAACCGTCCAACTTGAGCGGTCCCTCTAATATAATAATTCCTAATCCTGTCCTTCTTCGTCAAGCCCAGTGAAAATCTTATCATCTTCAACTCTGCCACCTCCAGCTCCACCTCCTGTCTTTTCATCAGTGCCACTGTCTCCAAACCATTTAACATAGCTGGTCTCACAACCATCATGTAAACCTTCCCTTTAACTCTTGCTGATACCCTTCTGTCGCAAATCACTCCTGACACCCACTCACTCCATCCTGCCTGCACTCTCTTCTTCACCTCTCTACTTCACTCCCCGTTACTTTGGACAGTTGATCCCAAGTATTTAAACTCAAATGCCTTCGTCACCTCCACTCCTTGTATCCTGACCATTCCACTGTCCTCCCTCTCATTCACGCATAGGTATTCTGTCTGGCGGTAGTGACTTTCATTCCTCTTCTCTCCAGTGCATGCCTCCACTTCTCCAGGCTCTCCTCAACCTGCACCCTACTCTCACTGCAGATCACAATGTCATCCACGAACATCATCGTCCATGGAGACTCCTGTCTGATCTTGTCCGTCAACCTGTCCATCACCATTGCGATCTGTGCTTAATAATGCTCTTTATTTCTGTGTCGCTTACAGTAACTACCAAACCAATGTGATTATGTTTTATCGCCTTCTTTGCAACCTTATCTGCTATTTCATTTCCCTCAATGCCAATGTGTGCTGGTACCCATAAAAATGATACTGTAAGACCCATCATTTGAATTCTATGTAGTTTGTTGTACCTCTATTAAAATGTCTGGTCTGCTGTCTGAATGATTCTATTGTAAATTGTGAAAAATAGTAATTTAGTATATAAATAAAGTGAAAGGTAGTAAATGCAATTGAGTGTGCAGAGGGTGCATTGTGATTATTGCACATATTGCTACACATAATCCCCAGTATTTACTAACAGTGGGACATTGTATAGGGATAATGGTATCATTACCTTGATCATGTTTTGATAGATTAAACCACAAGTTGATGCAGCAGGTGGGGACGTTTTGTTTTCCTTTATTTTTAGTACTTATATTGGAGAATGGTACAAAGAGCAGCATGTGGTGCTGGGTACTGATTTAGGGAGCTCCCCTGCAGGCACAACTTGAATGGTGCATGTGTACACAAGCAAACAATTTCAAAATAAAAACATCAGACAGACAGACAGGTAACAAGTTTAAGGAAAACCCTGAATGTGTGACCCCTACAGTGAGGGGGTCTGGGGGCTCTGTTATGCTGTGGGGGGGCATTTTCCTTGCATGGTTTGGGTCCACTTGTCCCCTTAGAGGGAAGGGTCACTGCAAATCAATACAAAGTTATTCTGAGTGATTGCCTTTATCCTATAATGAGACATTTCTATCCTGATGGGAGTGGTGTCTTCCAGGATGACAATGCCTCCATCCACAGGGCACGAGGGGTCACTGGATGGTTTGATGAGGATGAAAATGATGTGAATCACATGCTATGGCCTTCACAGTCACCAGATCTCAACCCAACTGAACACCTACTGGAGGTTTTGGACCGACGTGTTAGACAGCGCTCTCCACCACCATCATCAAAACACCAAATGAGGGAATATCTTCTGGAAGAATGGTGTCCATCCCTTCAGTAGAGTTCAGAGACTTGTAGAATCTATGACAAGGAGCACTGAAGCTGTTCTGGAGGCTCGTGGTGGCCCAACACCGTATACTAAGACACTTAATGTTGGTGTTTACTTTCATTGGTCACCCATCTGTATATATCAGCTTTTAAACACAAGATTTAGTCCTATGATGTAAGACTGGCCATACCACTATCAATGTAGATATTGTCTGAGCTGTCCCAGATCTAAGACAGTTCAGACAATATCTACATAGACACATTTTAGGTTGGAAATCAGAGAACCAAGTCTTTAACAGCCAGGTTGTAGCCTTAAGATGGCTTTAAGTCTAGACACAGTGTTTGGGCTACAGCTGGCTGAAAAGTGGCTGGAAAAGTGAACGTTTAGTAGACGTCTCTATCTCAACCTAAACAGCCACCACTGAAACAAAAATAATGTACTAGGTGCATAAGTTCATAGGAAACAGATCCACCGGGACAAAATTAGGAAGCTAAACTAATTTCAAGTGGACCATCAGCAGATGGACAACACAGAGGTCACCTCACCATGTCCTCACCCTGGGAGAGGACATACTGGACATCCTTGTTCTTTGTTTTGGGTCCTGAAATACTCCTCAGTTGCTCTTCCACATCCTTCAGTGGAAAGCTCCTGGACACACAACACACTGATGTCAGCGAGCAAGTCAAAATGGGCATCGATACCCCCTTTGTGTACACAGGTAAGGCCATTTGCCTCTAAAATGTCCACTAAAATACACAGTTGTCTGCAGAAACCCCAACTAGCAGTTGGTTATTATTATAGATCAAACCTACCATTTTCCAATCATAGAGTATTGTACACGTATAAGCTGAAGTTCTAAACTCACTGAACCTCTAAACTCTTGTGTTAATGTATTGTTGTCTCCCTGTTGTCTATGTATGTCCTGTGGTATGTATAGTATGTGTACATGTATTTACTGTATGTGAGGATCTGTACAAAAGGTGAAAACAAATATCCTCTTGTGAGGAAATTGGAGTACCTACCTATCTATCTATCTATCTATCTATCTATCTATCTATCTATCTATCTATCTATCTATCTATCTATCTATCTATCTATCTATCTATCTATCTATCTATCTATCTATCTATCTATCTATCTATCTATCTATCTATCTATCTATCATGTGACTGGACATCATATTTCCCAGTGAATGACTGAAGACGTTGTTTGATGACAACACATTTCCAGCTCATTCCAGGAGCAGTGGAAAAATGACCTGATGTGTGAGTTCTGGTCACTGTTGATCGTAGTGTCAGTGTTAAACAAGCTTGAATCAGTTCATCAGGATATAATGTTAATTGACAGATACGTTTCATCACTCATCTAAATGACCTCTTTAGTCTAAACTGACTGCAGGTTTCCCCACCCTTATAAGCAATACAGTTGCAAAATGACCGAAACCAACGATCGGTCTCATATGCAAGTTGCCGTGACCATTAATTAGAGTTTCAATGGCCATGTGTACAATTCAGAGAGGACTTGGGGAATAGTTGCAATCACAGCATTGTAAGATGGCAAGAGGTGTACTCTTAGCCCCCCACCCCCTCGGTTCAGGGATGGTTGTTACCTCTTCACATAGATGGCCTCTTTGACTCCCCGTTCAAATCAGCATTCCTCCCCGTCAAGGATGTGCACATCCTCATCCTAGAAAGAGTGGCCAGTGGTCTGTAGATGGTGTAGACTGTGTAGATGCTGTAGACTGTGTAGATGGTGTAGACTGTGGATTCTTGGCCTGACACGTTAGCTCTCCTGTGTTGTGCCATTCTCTTAGCCAGCGTCTGATTAGTTTCCCCAATGTACAAGTCACGGCAATCCTCTCAGCACTTAACAGTGTACACTATATTGCCAGGGGACCTGATCACTGGGGAGGACCAAGTTCTGGTGCAGCTTGTTTTGGGGTTTGAAAGCAACTGTGACATGGTGTTTGGAAAACATGTGTCTCAACTTTTCTGACACTACCGCCACATACGGAATCACCACTGGTTTACACTTAGACAGCTGTGGTCCTTCTCCTCTCTTCGATTGGCTGGTGCACTGTTTGTGCGTCTTCCTGGCTTTGACAAACACCCAGTTAGGATAACCACACTTAACCAGGGCATGTTTAATGTGGGATTTCTCCCCTTCCCCAGCCGCTGTGTCAGTGGGGAGGTTGTCAGCTCAGTGGTCCAGTGTCCCGATGACTCCTAGTTTGTGCTCCAGTGGCTGATGAGAGTCAAACCTTAAGTACTGATCAGTATGTGTTGGTTTACGGTAAACATCAACACTCAAATGTCCCCCATCACCAAATTGCAATTTCACAGTCTAAGAAGGCCAACCTGTCATTTTCACTTCCTCCCTGGCAGAGTCGGCTGGGGGGGGGGGTGAGGGGGCTTTGGGGGCTTAAGCTTCCCCAAGAAAGACCACAGCACCCCCGTAGCACCCCCAAGAAATGTTTTAACTTCTTCACATTTCATTTGTTCTCTTAATAAAATGTATTGTTCGACTGTGTGACATTATCTGATTGTCACACAGTCGAACAATTCATTTTATTCAGTGATAAAAATGACATGTGTCAGGGCGTTCAGGTGGCGTGACGGTCTATTCCGTTGCCTACCAAAACGAGGATCGCTGGTTTGAATCCCCGTGTTACCTACGGCTTGTTCAGGCGTCTCTACACACACAATTGGCCGTGTCTGCGGGTGGGAAGCCGGATGTGGGTATGTGTCCTGGTCGCTGCACCAGCGCCTCCTCTGGTAGGTCGGGGCACCTGTTCAGGGGGGAGGGGGAACTGAGGGAATAGCGTGATCCTCCCACACGCTACGTTCTCTTGGTGAAACTCCTCTGTCAGGTGAAAAGAAGCGGCTGGCGACTTCACATGTATCGGAGGAGGCACGTGGTAGTCCGCAGCCCTCCTCAGAACGGCAGAGGGGGTGGAGGGACGGCTCGGAAGAGCGGGGTAATTGGCCAAGTACAATTGGGGAGAAAAAAAGGGGGGGGGGGATCCAAAACAAAAAATGTAAAGAAGTTAAAAAATAAATTAATAAATCAGTTTACAATATAAATTAATCCATCCATCCATTATCCAAACCGCTGATCCTGCTCTCAGGGTCGCGGGGATGCTGGAGCCGATCCCAGCAGTCACTGGGCGGCAGGCGGGGAGACACCCTGGAAAGGCCGCCAGGCCATCACACAGGGCCGACATGCACCCCCACACACATTCATACCTAACCCACCTGGGGTTCTCTGCAGTTAATAATACTGATAGCAAGAAATCAGCCTCTCATCGCTCCTTTTTGTGCATCTTAATGGACCCCCTTTGGGCAGATTCGACCCAATGTCCTTTATCACATCTTGGATTAAACCAGGTCATCGCCAGTCCACGTCATGGTCTTCTGGGTGAATGGTCAAGGCAGCTGATCCCAGGCCTCTGTGGTCGCTTTAAGGTAGGGGCTATTCCCAATTAACTGTATTATTCCGTTAGCCGGTATTGTATGTGATGGTGCTGACGAGGACTGGATCCCCTTTAGGCAGGCTGGCATGCTCTGTTCTTGATTTACATTTGTGTGTTTGCAGGCTGTTTTGCTATTTGACCCATCTGTGTCTTATTTGTGCTGAGAAACTATGCAGAGTATACTGCGCCCTGCTTTAGTTGGCCGTACTGTAGCCTACTGTGATGTTTGGTTCTGATACCCGTGTGGACGTTTGACGTGGTCATTAGCTCATTATGTTATATTGTGTTGCTTCTGTGGAATTCATGGTTCACCTTAGCCAGACGACATGGGACTACAAGACAATAAAGCCAAGCCACATTACATGAGTCAAAAGAAATGTATTTTGAGCGTTTTCAATGAGGGTCCGGGTTCCAGCCCCGGGTTAGTCCAACGTTGGGGGTCGTCCTCTGTGTGGAGTGTTCACCCCGTGTCTGTGTGGGTTTCCTCCGGGTGCTCCGGTCTCCTCCCACAGTCCAAAGACATGCAGGTCAGGTGACTCGGCCGCACTAAATTGGCCCTTGATATGAATGTGTGTGTGTGTGTGTGTGTGTGTGTGTCTGTTTCGGCCCTGTGTGGTGGCCTGGCGGTCTGTCCGGGGTGTCTCCCCGCCTGCCTCCCAGTGGCTGCTGGGATAGGCTGCAGCATCCCCGCGACCCTGAGAGCAGGAGAAGCGGTCCGGATAATGGATGGACGGATGGATGGATGGATGGATGGATGGATGGATGGAGATAACGGATCCCTTGTTCACACTTTAGCTCAACAGGTGGCGGTAGTGCCGTTTTTGTGATTAATGGCAACCGCTTTTAAACTTCAAGTAGAAGACAGAAAAACAGCTACGTGCGACGTCGTTGTGCCGCTGGAGTCCGGCTGGTTTTATGTCCCCGTTGAGTTTTTACCATGTCCGGGATTAATCTTCTGAGATCGTTCGTCATCGAGCGACTAACAGCAGCAGCTGAGGAGATATTAGGAGCTTTCGAGAGGACGATAGCGGAGTATGAGGACGAGAGAGAGCGACAGAGGAGACTGCTGGACATGGTGTTGAAGCCCAGGATCACGTTACACAGAATAGGTTGGTAAACACCAAGTTTCCGTGTGTGTTGTCCATTACCAAAACATTCCTTCTTTCAGTCTGACGTCACTGTTTATTTGCTACGGGAATTAACACAGATCTCTGTGACCGTAGCTGTTGTTTCTTCTTCTTCTTCTTCTTCTTCATCGTCATCATCATCAATCGTCATCTTCTTCTTCTTTTTTTTTATAGCAAATTGAAGAGGATTTGCAGGTTTCATTTAAAGTATCGCATGACACATATATCAGTTCTAATATGTTCGCTTCTCTTTCTCTCCTGCTCTTTGACACACACGCCTTCACACACACACACACACACACACACACACACACACACACACACACACACATAGGTTACAAATTCCTGTACTAGCATTCACACGCACACTCATGCACACGCACATACACATGGTTTGAAGTCCATGGGACCCTTGAGATGTTCCAGCTGTTTGTGCTCACACTGGGATCTTGATAGCGTCCTCAAGTGACACGCGCATGCGCGAACTGTGCACGCCAATACACCTGGTATTGGGTGGGTACTTGTTTTACCCTGCCGGGCTTTGGTCGTGCTGCGGTAGTGCAGTATAAACAGGGTGTTGCGTGCACCAGGCTTGTTGATATATTGTGTTCTTATTTTTATTTCTTATTTATCTTCTATTTGTTTCTGTTTGTTTCTATTTTCTTGTTAGTTTTGTTTCTGTTACAGCGCGAGTGTCTCTAATGGAATCCAATGTAACCGGTTATTTTGTTGCCCAGTGCGGGATTCGATACGGCGTGTACTGCACCATAAGGCGACATCACTAACCGCTCGACTAAAGGGTCAGACCCGTTAGCTAGGGACTAACGTGTCTTATTAGTAGTTTACACCAGTTTCCCCTTGGAGATGAATAAAGTTCTGATTCTGATCAGAAAAAGCATCGTTGAATCTCTCACGGACCTACCAGCTGGTACCAGTTTAGTGTGTAATTGTACAATGTTCAGTAAATACTTTGAAGACAATCACTTTGTGTTTTGCCTTTTCCACGAACCACACGTTGCTCTGACATCCACCTTAACCAGGCTTGGCATCCTCCACGGTTAACTGGCGCCCAACGTGAAAACGTCAACATCTTCAGAGAGGCGTGGCTGTCTCCTCGGGGGGGCGCTGTCTCCTCGGGGGGTGGGCGCACTCCCACCCAGGGTGCCGGGTGCCACAGGAGACACGCAGAGGAGCAGAGCAGCCCCCCCACCTTTGGAGAATCCAAGCACAGCACATATACTACACATACCACCACCCGTTTTTAAAAACAGTAAAATGAATGTTTAATACGTCCTAGTAATCGTATTTATACCAGTACTAGAAGAACCCTGCTACAATGTAGCGGTTTGGTTCTCCACCCGTCCCAATCTCCCTCCTCTTCATCCTGCCAGCTAACCACCTTCCCCCTGCCCCTAACCCCCCCCCTCCACTCCAACTCCCTCCCCCAAATGCTCAGAATCATCTGAAATGCCGAGAAAAGTGGTTTTTAGCCATTTTTAGAAAAAGCATATTTTGCATAATTATGCATAATTATGCATAATTTTAAACAATACAGTGGCATAACGACCGAAACCAGTGATCGGTTTCATATGCAAATATGGGTGTGACCATTAATTAGAGTTTCAATGGCCATGTGTACTCTTCAGAGAGGATTTGGGAATGTTTGCAATCACAGCATTGTAAGATGGCGACAGATGTACTCTTAGCCCCCCCCCCCCCCTTTGGCTCAGAAATGGTCGTTCCCTCTTCACATAGACGGCCTCTTTGACTCCCCGTTCAAACCAGCGTTCCCCCCTATCAAGGAAGTGCTCATCCTCAGCCTTGAAAGAGAGACTACTGACCTGTAGATGGGTGTAGACTGTGGAGTCCTGGACTGATGTGTTAACTCTCATGTGTTGTGCCATCCTCTTGGCCAGCGTCTGTTTAGTTTCCCCAATGTGTAAGTCATGGTAATCCTCCTGGCCCCTAACAGCATACACTATATTGCTCCTGATCATTGAGGAGGGCCAAGTTCTGGTGCAGCGTGTTTTGGGGTTTGGAAGCAACTGAGATGCGTTGTTTGGAAAACATGTGTCTCAACTTTTCTGACACTCCCGCCACATACGGAATCACCACTGGTTTACACTTAGACAGCTGTGGTCCTTCTCCTCTCTCCGATTGGCTGGTGCACTGTTTGGGCATCTTCCTGGCTTTGACAAACGCCCAGTTAGGATAACCACACTTAACCAGGGCATGTTTAATGTGGGATTTGTCCCCTTCCCCGGCTGCTGTGTCGGTGGGGACGTTTTCAGCTCAGTGGTTCAGTGTCCTGATGACTCCTAGTTTGTACTGCAGTGGATGATGAGAGTCAAACCTTAAGTACTGATCAGTATATGTTGGTTTACGGTAAACATCAACAATCAAATGTTCCCCATCACCGATTGCAATTTCACAGTCTAAGAAGGTTAACCTGTCATTTTTCACATCGTCCCTGGTGAACTTGATGTGGTTGTCCACAGAGTTAATGTGGTCGATGAAATGTGGTACATCCAGAGATGTAACTTTAACCCAGGTATCATCCATAAATCTGAACCAGTGGCTATGTGGTGTCCATGGATAGGACATCACAGCCTCCTTTCCATTTACTCCATGTACAAGTTGGCCACTACAGGTGGGAATGGGGAACCCATAGCACAGCCATGCCTCTGCCTATATTACGGCCCCCTGTATGTTAAGTACATGGACTGAAGACAGGTTCAGGAGCAGACACACTTGGTCAGTGTTAAGGGTGGTCCTATTGCTAAGGGTGGGGTCATTTTGTAATATCACATGGACTACCTCCACTGCATAATCAACAGGAACGCACGTGAAGAGAGACTTATCATCATAAGAGACTATTGTTTCATCCCTCTCCATAGTGATGTCCCTCACTTTTTCCACAAAATCCGTAGTGTTCTGAATGTGATGTTTATTACTGCCTTCCAACAAGTTAAGAATAGATGCAAGAAACTTAGAGATGTTATAGGTCACTGAGTTAGTCATACAAACAATAGGCTGTAATGGTACATCCTGTTTATGTATCTTAGGTAAACCATACAGATTAGGTGTAGCTTCCCCTGAATATAATCTGTGGTAAATATTCTGTCAATAGGGGGAAGCTACACCTAGTCTAGGTTTACCTAAGATATGTAAACAGGATGTGCCTCTACGGCCAAACTTGTGTAGGTATCCTGAATTAAATTTAACTTACTTCTGTTGATGCAAACCACAGCATTGATTTTGTTTTTCCCTCTATCCAGACTATGTACAGTTATCTGATCAGCAGCATGGTGAGCAGGAGAGGAGCCCCAGTCTGGCCAAGGAGGAACAACAGGAACTCTGGATCAGTCCACAGGAAGACCAACTTCCATTGCAGGAGGTAGCTGATACCTCTGACTTCATATTTACCCCTCTTTGTGATGGAAATGATGATGGTAAAGATCAGCCTCTGCCCTCGCAACTCTACCAAACCCAGACGGAGGGAGACACAGAGCCCCCAGCTGTCACTTCATTTGAACTGATACAACTAGAAGCCAAAGAAGAGAACTTGCTAATATCAGAACCAACAAGTGACGACCATACCCTCTCTAACTGCTGTCATGTAACTAAGAGTGAAGCTGACTATACTTGCAGTCGCCAAAACTGTGAGGAAGTGTGTTCAACTCAGAAAAAAAGGCTGAAACCTCACAAAAATTCCTACAACATGTGCAAGATTTGTGGGAAAGTGCTTTATAATTTGGAAATTTTCAAAATTCACATGACATTTCACACGGGGGAAAAGCCTTTCAAATGCACCACTTGTGGGAGAGAGTTTACCTGGAAGTATGACCTGGAGAGGCATACAAGAACTCATACAGGGGAGAAGCCATTCAGATGCACCACATGCGGGAAAGTGTTTACCCATGAGTCAAGGTTTCAAAGTCACGTCAGGACTCATACAGCCGAGGAGCCATTCAGATGCACCACGAGCGGGAAAATGTTTACCCAGAAGTCACATTTACAAGTGCACGTAAGGACTCATACAGGGGAGAAGCCATTCAGATGCACCACGTGTGGGAAAATGTTTACCTGGAAGTCACAATTGCAAATACACGTAAGGACTCATACAGGGGAGAGGCCATTCAGATGCACCACATGTGGGAAAATGTTTACCCAGAAGTCAAGTTTTCACAGGCACATAAGGACTCATACAGGGGAGAAGCCATTCAGATGCACCACATGCGGGAAAATGTTTACCTGGAAGTCAGAATTGCAAAAGCACATAAGGACTCATACAGGGGAGAAGCCGTTCAGATGCGCCACATGTGGGAAAATGTTTACCTGGAAGTCACAATTGCAAATGCACATAAGGACTCATACAGGGGAGAAGCCATTCAGATGCACCACATGTGGGAAAATGTTTACCCAGAAGTCAAGTTTTCGCAGGCACGTAAGGACTCATACAAGGGAGAAGCCATTCAGATGCACCACATGTGGGAAAATGTTTACCCAGAATTCAAAGTTAGAAGTGCACGTAAGGACTCATACAGGGGAGAAGCCATTCAGATGCACCACGTGCGGGAAAATGTTTACCTGGAAGTCAGAATTGCAAATGCATGCAAGGACTCATACAGGGGAGAAGCCATTCAGATGCACCACATGTGGGAAAATGTTTACCCAGAAGTCAAGTTTTCACAGGCACGTAAGGACTCATACAGGGGAGAAACCATTCAGGTGCGCCACATGTGGGAAAATGTTTACCCGGAATTCAGGATTGCAAGTGCACGTAAGGACTCATACAGGGGAGAAGCCATTCAAATGTACCACATGTGGGAAAATGTTTACCCAGAAGTCAAATTTACAAGTGCACCTAAGGACTCATACCGGGGAGAGCCATTCAGGTGCTGCGATTCTGGAAATTGTTTCAGCTCAAAATGTACTCTCAAACGACATGGCATGATCCACCGAGGTGAGAGGCATCAAAGGCAAAAAGAAGAAAAAGAAGTTAAATGACTATTCATCTTAATTATTTGTAACCATTTTATATCGGCAACATATGTCAGGGGGTTAAATTGAATCATTATAAGGGTGTAACTGCACAAACAAGACATGGTCCCCTTTATGATCATTTTGTCAATATGGTCCAAAACAACTGTCCAACAATAAAATCAATACTTTTATACTGAAGGGCATTTTTATACCAACGTACTTAGACTGTAGCCATGCCTCACAGCTCCATTTCATTGGAGTCATGGTGCTACAGACTTATACACAGTGTGACACCATAGTGTCAGATTGTTAATACTTTTTGATATTAAGGAGGAAGAACCATAGTAATTAAGCAGAAAGTGCAATCACATTGCATTATGACCATATAATCACACGTTATGTTCAGAGGGTCCTAATAAAGAAAAGCTACAGCAAAATTTCTTCAAATTCAGGATGTTGGTAGTAGGTAGAACCATGGTAAGTAAGCAGAAAAAGCAATCACGTTATTTGATCATTTAACTATGTATGGTCTAAAATGCCACGTTTTGTTAATCTCAGTTTTTAAATATAGATTTTCCACATTCTGAAATATGTTCCATACAAAAATGCAAACTGGACGGTCCGTCTATTTCATTTTTTCTTTTGACTGACGATGTTTACTGTATTCCTTATAGAATAGTCTTTTGAAAAATGACTAAACAGAGCTTCCTATAGGCCACATACTAATGTCACCTTTAAGGTGGAATGAAACATGCGTAAGAAGTCTGTGAATGTTCTCATTCATCCAGGTCATGGTTATCCAAAGGAGTTGAATCAAGTGCAACTGGCCTTGGTATATATCCGTGAAGACGTTTCGCCTCTCATCCAAGAGGCTTCCTCAGTTCGTGCCTTTCTGACCAGACTAGTTTGGTCTAGTCAGAAAGGCATGCACTGAGGAAGCCTCTTGGATGAGAGGCAAAACGTCTTCACGGATATATACCAAGTCCAGTCCACTTGATTCAACTCCTTTGGATATGCGTAAGAAGCTGCTGAACAAGAAGCCAAGTTCAGCCTCATTATGAAATGCTCTCTCCCAAGGAGGTCTAATCTAAATTCTAATTGCGTTCATTTGCACGAAGGTCTCGCCTTTTTTTTTTCCCTCCCATCATCAGTCTTGTGGGGCTGCAAATGTAGTAGAGAACTCGGGGTTTGGGTTCGCTCTGCAAGGACTCAGATAGGCTCTCCAGTTCTCAATGGACAATCACATTTCCATGTTTAAAGCTTAAAATTGTTTGGAGTGTTGTTAAGGCGATTCTAACAAAAACAAACAAATTCAATTTATCGAATCCTTTTTTTTATTCATCTTAACTAAATATCTTTTTAGAGAAACTAAATTTAGGATTTGGATCATTGAATCAGCCCTCAATGCAAACTTGACTTACTCAGACTTCTCCTGCAGTAATAGAGCCTATATGCTGTAAATGCAGGCAGGAAGTTTTTGTATAGCCTGACTACGAAAAAGGATCTTAGTTGGATATAATATTTTATTTGCGCTGGGTTTTTTTTTTTTGAGAAATCAAACCAAAATCTGTCAAAGATGCATCAAGTTTTCGTTGTGTCTTTTTTCTGTTTTGGTGTCTCAGAGATCGTGTGACTCAGACCTGACAAACCTTTAGGCCTAAATGATTCAAATGTTAATTTATGTCATTCTTGTAGTGATAATGTAATAACTCATGGAGATACTAGGTTAACGTGACTCTAACATTTTGCTGAACTCTCTTTTTTACTTATTCCAGGTTACACAGGTAAGGAAGATTGACAGAACTTATTAGAATGACCATATATAACAACTCTGATCTGCTCTGTTCCATTCTACCCCAAGATAAATGCCATTGCTAATAAAAACAAAAAGACGCCAGCACAGGTGACAAAAGAATAACTATAGCATTATATTATATTAGATATATGTCAAATATATGTGTGTGTGTATATATATATATATATATATATATATATATATATATATATAGTGGCTGTTGGGTGAAAAATATGTATCGGCAATTTTCTTCCAATAATATTTTATTGGAAGGAACATTGGGTGAAAAAAAAACAAATACAATGGAAGTGGAAATCCTTGTCCCTCCATATTTTGGTAATCCCCAGCCCCCTTGAGTGGTAGATATAGTAACACTGTAGGAGCATCAGGCGTTGCAGTAAGATAATTAACTAAGAATTAAGTAAGAGAATATACCACACCATTGCCAGTTGTCACGCAAGACAGTGACATGGGGGGAAAAAAAGAAAAAATACTCTTTCCTTTTCCAGATGTTGCCCTGTTAATCTGTTAGCCAGAAATTTGATGGGTGGATTGGGCTTGATATTCCATTGTACAGAGGAATGAATTAAAGTCGCTAGAGTATCAAATATCCCAGGTCAGTGTGTACAAGTAGGTCTTGGCAAGCTACTGTACATATATCAATGGGATCTGCCGCCGTCAGGGCCAAGATCCGTAACCTCCGATTTGCTTAAAAATAGGACACACTCGCCCAATGACTGCTGGGTTAGGCTCCAGCATCCCGCGACCCCAATTGGGATAAGGCGGCTTGGATAATGGATGGATAGCTCACACTCACATGTCACCACAGCACATGTTCATGCAAGAATCTGATTTGCATGTAAGTGCAAATGTAGGTGAAGGAGTTGATGAGTTTGAGGAAGTTTGGTTCGGGTTAGGGAACGATATTGATCTTATGACTTAGTAATTGGATGTATTGGGATGATGATATGTGTACATTGATGGTTGTGCTGTAGCCCACCTCCACTGGGAGTATAAATCAACACCACATGTGTCTAGCAAAAACATGTGACATCCAGTGGAAGGATTTAGGACCGTGGGTCATTTGGTGCTCACAAGATTTAGGGGCGTGGGTCACTCGGTGTTCGCATGTGGGAGAAGGAGTGCAATACTCACCCCAAATATAAGCATATAGCTGCCCATTTCAGAGCACTTTTATGAGAAAACGGACTGGGCATTTAGCACAGAGCAGTAAACTTGAGGGGGTGGGGAAATGTCCCCTCAGTTAACCCTCGACTCACCAGAGTTACAAGGAGTGCCACAAATGTTACGGGCTACAGATAATTATGTTGTGGGGTTAGTTAAAGGGGCTGAACTCCTCCATGTGACACCCAAGAGCACATACTGTCCATTTCAGACACAATAACCACTCAAACCAGCGGTAGTAATAGGTATAACACCAGTGTTTAACTGTTTGCTGGCAGCAGGAGTCATTATCCTTTGTGCTCATTCACCAGTGAGGGTGCCTATCTTTCAAGTTAAAAACATAAAGCCGGAGAATCAGCCAGCAGAGTGACAATTCATGCAAGATTTACAAGCAAAATGCATCAGTGTCCATGTGCACCCAAACTGTCAATATTGGTTTGCATTCACATTTCAGGGTAAAACATATTGTAACGTGCATGGATAAGTAGACACGTTGACACTTGGCTAACAGCTCGGACCCTTTAGTCAAGTGGTTAGCGATGTTCGCGTACCAGCTGCGGCAGTTTCTGTGGTTGCCCCCCGAATTCGCTACATTGGTGTCAGAAGCGGGATGGTGAGACCATAAGGCCATCGGAAGCGTATACGCCCAGAGGCATGAAGGAACTGATATGCTTAAGCACAGGGACGCGCTTCCCGAAGGAGGGGGGCAGTGTAACGTGCATGGATAAGTAGACACGTTGGCCCTTGGCTAACGGGTTGGACCCTTTAGTCGAGCGGTTAGTGATATCTCCCGCAGTGCGGGAGATATGGGTTCGCGTCCCGGCTGTGGCAGTTCCTGTGGTTGCCCCCCGAATTTGCTACAATATATTTGGGCCAGGATGCCACAAGGTTATGTTGAGTTCCCAGCAGTCTACTCGCGGGTTTTGCATGCGAGTTTGGAGAATTTAAGTCTTTCAGCATGGAACGTGTTAATACAGTTGTAATGGAAAGATACAAACTTATACGGGTTCTGCTGTTACCTTGGTACTGAGACAAATGTAGTGGAAAAATATAGAAACACTTGTTTCTAGTTAGACGTCATTTACTGCTCACATGTTTTGCCTACGACTTATGTTTTGCCTACAACTGACCCTTCTGTGGACGTCGGCATCTCCTTGGTGCTGAGACAGTGGCTGCCTTTCTATGACAACCTTGTTAACTGTTTTTTTTTTAGTCTAGAAGTGCCTTTTTTCATCACAACAATGATGGCTGGTATGTGACCTTCTCATGGCAGAAGGTGGAGTAGCTTGCATCCTCCCTTTGACTGGTGTCAGCAGAAAACCACATCCCATCCTGATATGAAAATTGTTTGTCTCACCCTATAAAAAAAATCACGTAACTAATGCTCTGGGCTCATTCTTGCCTTGGTGAGACTGAGCCCACGTAAGTGCAATTTTCTGTGAATTAAACTTACTCAGAGAGACAAGACTGACTATTTTCTTTTTATAACAAAGTTTGCCACCACAAACTGGCTTTTGTCGGCAGGATCACTCATGTGGAGGAGGCCTTCTGGGACTCAGTGCAGCAGGTAACAAAGTGTGCGTCAACCTCCCCGTCAAAAAGGGTTGAGAAGTGGGGGCCTGACGCCTGAGGACTGGACTCACTCACCGCTGTGATCCAAAAAAAACCAAGGTGGTAAACTATGATGTCTGTAACCCCTTTTTACCTGGTGTTATAATGCACACAGGAGTTACACTCATATATTAAACAAAACAGGATCCTAGGCTCTCAAAGGTCAATGGTGAGATGGCTGAAATTCCTGTCTACCCCTAAATGTCACTAGGCTATTATTATTAGAATCGGTAACTATTACATGTGACTGAAAAGTATAACAAGACTGAAAAGTGATAACAAGAAAATTTGAATGGAAATGTAACACATTAAGTAGCGCGGTACCTCCACTGCGGAAATACTGCACCCACAATTAAGCTTGTATACTATGTATTTCCCCTGAATTTAAGTTAGAAATAGTCTTAACACTGGTAATTGGTGACTATTACCCTATCAGTGTGAGCACAATTGCTGATCAAGCCTGTGATGCCTCTTATAAAAGGTGCAATGCACCAGCGGTGTTCTATATTACTAAGCACATTGAACCAGCACTCTTAAGCAGTTAAAGTGAGCAGCCAATAGACCCAAGATATAATTAAATAGAATAGTAGATTATTCATTAATTAATAATAGTTACAGTTAATAAAATAAAATGAAATAAACACAATAAATCAAACAATGAGATATATTTTAGAGCGGAGGGTGAAACCAATGTTCACCCCCCAGGTGCTAAAGTGGCTCTCTCAATCTTAAAGTGATATAAAATAAACTGTTATATTCCAGTTCAACCACTGAGTGGAGCACTAGGCTAATTCCAGTGTTACTTAGTAAGGAAGTCAGAACACTCTAGGCCAGCGAAGAGTAAGGTCATACCCTGTATGTGTCTGTTGGTTATCCCAGTAAACATATTCCTAGTTTACCCATTACCCTGGTCTCACTATTTCATTCTCTGAGGTTATTACATCTGGCGACGAGGTAAACGGAATCCTGGAAAAACAAGGATATTCGGTGTTCCTGGACGTTTTAGCACCCAGTGAAGTTGTCTCAGCTAGCACGTGGCTACTGCTACCTGAGACGGGACATGGCGACGGTGGGAATGTTCGCTGTTTTTGAGAGTGAGTCGCAGTCATGGGAGGAATATGTGGAAATCTTGGGACATTTTTTCATTGCTAATAAGATTACCGATGGTGTCACGTATCTGGAAAGAACCCAAAAGCAGACGAGACAACCAGGTAAGGGAAGAAATCAAGTCTTTATTGAAGTGGCCGATCCCAGGGGTAGAGCAGGAGTTGGCTCAGTGGCAGGTAGACTGGCAGGCAGAAGTCCGTGAATGGCTACGTCCCAGTGAAGACTGGTCCACAGTGGAGGCTTTTTAAGGGTGAGGGCGATTGCTTGATGGCCAGCTGGTGTGCCGGGGTGAAGGAGGGGTCAGCAGGTGTCAGCTGGTGTGCCGGGGTGAAGGAGGGGTCAGCAGGTGTCAGCTGGTGTGCCGGGGTGAAGGAGGGGTCAGCAGGTGTCAAGGGAGAGAGGGCGATTGCTTGATGGCCAGCTGGTGTGCCGGGGTGAAGGAGGGGTCAGCAGGTGTCAGCTGGTGTGCCGGGGTGAAGGAGGGGTCAGCAGGTGTCAAGGGAGAGGGGCTGTGACAGATGGAGCCATCAAAAAAGTCAATTTTGCTCAGTTCCATAGGTGCCCAAATTTACAGTCTGATGAGAAATCTCCTCAGTCCGGTGTTGCCAGGGGAAAAATCGTTTCAGGACATTGTGGACTTACTGAAAGCGCATTTCAACCCCAGGCCATCAGAGATCGTGCAGCGGTTTAAATTTAATTCAAGGAACAGGCACGAGGGTGAGTCACTTATAGACTATGTTGCGGTGTTGTGCAAGTTAGCTCAGGATTGCAATTACGGGACAATCTGACACAAATGCGAAGGGATAGGCTGGTCTGTGGAGTGAATGATGACCGCATCCAGCGTAGATTATTATCCGAAACTGAGCTTACCTTTGAGAAAGTACTAACCCTTGCTCGAGCCATTGAGACTGCAAAGAAGGATGTCAGTGAGTTGCAAGGGAAATGTGTAGACACTAGTGCTGACGGAAGCGGGAAGCAAGGGTCAGCCCAGATGAGTGTGCACAAAGTAAACATGCGTAGTTCCAGGGACGAGCAACGGCGGCTGTGTTACAGAAGCTGGGGAAACCACATGGCGAGTGTCGCTTTGCAAATGAGAAGTGTCATAGTTTCGGAAAACAAGGGCACGTAAGGAGGGCGTGTCGGGCTATCTCACCCCCAGAGAAACCCAAGTTCAAAGGGAAGGAGGGAACCCAAAAAGGGAGTAACGATGAGTCATGGAACACACCACATCAGCGGACAAGCTGACACGGGAAGCAGAAGAAGAAGCCGAAGAGGAAGTGTTCACAATGTTCAGTGTTTCGGAGAAAATATCAAAAGTGACCCCCATCATATTACAGCTGCAGTTGAATAAATCAAAGGTAAATTTTGAGCTTGACACGGGGTGCAGTGTAACTTTAATGACAAGGTCAGAATACTCAAAGATATGGGACAACAATGCAAAAGTTCCAGAATTAGAGAAATGTTCCCTGAAGCTCAAAACTTACACAAGAGCCAGAGTTGAGGTGTTAGGGGTTGCCAGAGTCACTGTACAACACAGGGGTGTCACACAACAGCTTCCAGTCGTCGTAGTCTCGGGCACAGGACGAAACCTGTTAGGCAGGGGCTGGATGAAAGACCTGAGCATAGACTGTAGGGTGGCAGTAAATCAGGTCGGGGAAAGAAACCAGCTGACATTACAGGGGGTGCTGGTGAGACACGAGGATGGGTTCAAGGAGGAACTCGGTACATTTAAAGGCCCCCCCCCCCCAGCTAAGATCTCTGTAGACAGAGGCGACACCAGGATGTTTCAAACCAAGACCTGTGCCATATGCCATGAAACCGAGAGTTGAAGCAGAGTTAGACCGGCTGATAAAGTGATACTGACATCAAAATCTGAAAATTCCAATTGATAGGCTATGTTCCGAGTTGGAACGTGACCACGGAGAAATTCAGTGGCCAAAACAGCGCGTCTGCGGCCACTCGAGAGAGATCTGTGATTGGCTGTAGACGGTGTCCAATGACAAATTGTGCCGGTGGATACGTAGACATTAGTCAATTTGCATATAGGGTGTGTCCATAGCGAGAGGCTGTAAAACCAAGGAGAAGCCGTTCTTTCACCCCCTCCAGCTAGCTACTTGGCCCGAGTTTGTGCTGTTTTGCTGAGACTTTATTATTGTAACCTATTTTTCTGGACTTGCCTGTTAGTGATTTTAAGGTTCCTGTTATAAGCTGTTGCCACAGTATATGCCTTGAGCTCTTATTTTGAAGGCTGAAGAGAGAGCGGAAGTGCTGTACGCAGTGTTGTTGCTGTGGAGTTCTGTTGGGGGAAGAATCCAAATAAAGTGGTCCTCGTGTGAAAGTGGAACCTCCGTATTTGTTATTTTATAGTTTCATACAGTATAGGCGACATCTACAAACCCTCGGTTACATTATCGATCTTGCTACGACATATTGCTATCTAGTGTAAACTACTAATAAGACACGTTAGTCCCTAGCTAACGGGTCTGACCCTTTAGCCGAGCGGTTAGTGATGTCGCCTTGTGGTGCAGTACACCCCGTATCGAATCCCGCACCGGGCAAGAAAATAACCGGTTACATTGGTGGCAGCGGTGGGATCGGGAAGTGTGCAGATCCTCAGATGTCTCTTCGGAGCGCGGGAATAACAAAGCGCGAGGGCGCGCTTCCGGGGAGGGTGACGACTGTAAACTACTAATAAGACACGTTAGTCCCTAGCTAACGGGTCTGACCCTTCAGCCGAGCGGTTAGTGATGTCGCCTTGTGGTGCAGTACACCCCGTATCGAATCCCGCACCGGGCAAGAAAATAACCGGTTACATTATCTATATATCTATCAAACAGTTATTTGTATCACCGAATCCTCCTCTTCGAAAATGTAATCCTCGCAGAGGATCTCGCTCTCCGACATTTTTTGTAAATAACAAGTGACGAGCAGTGCCGAGCCCCGCCCACCCAGGAAGGCAATAGCCAATAGCTTTGAATTCATAAAACCACACTTATTTTCGGTTATGATTCCAACTCCCAATGTTAAGTAAATGTGTTCAGAAAGGGCATGTCAGTCTCTCTTTTACCGTTCGGTCCTCGGACTGACGTCAGCTTCTTCAGCCAAGCACAAGCAACAACCGCTACAATGCGCGACCACTTCTAGGGGCGCAAACCGTGTGCGTTTGTACGTGTAGGTTACTCACAAGCGTTGCCACTCTGCCCACGAGCCTGGGAACCGTTACCCCTCCGGCTGCCTCCTGGCTGGCAGCTGAAGCAAGTCCAGTGAAGCGCTGCCACTAAGGAGGCGATCAACCCTTTTACAGTCCGCTCCTCCTCAAACACAGAGAGCAGGCAGCAGTCCTCCGGTAGCAGGTCGCGCTCCGGTGGGCCCAGCACCGGAGCACAAACGAGTTCCTCTCCTCACGAAATGAGAAGATCCCTCTGAAGAGAGACAGAGCTAGCTCACAGCGGCTAGCAAGCTTGTCAGCGGTCCAGCAGTTGCTAACTTGTAGCGTCAGCTAGCTAGTTAGCTAACGCCAGTAGCTAGCTAACTAACGTTACTCAAATAGACACCGCTAAACTGGATATCACGAAACAAGAAAAACACACGAGGAGTAAGGATGATCCGGATGACCAGCACTGGTTTACTCTTGTGGGCCTGTGTACACGAGTATACGTCACACTCGGTCTCCACAAAACCAGCGGTGACACCGAGCAGCACAGCACGTAGCCTCTCCTCATGGCGCGGACTCGGACTCATTAGCTTTCTTCTGTGGTGACCCACATCTATATAACGGGAGACATTCACCTAAGAGGACGGTGTACCTTTAAGGGAAGAGGCGAGGGGTCAGATAATGCACTTCCGCTTCCGGTTCAGAGTTCAGTATCGTTGTCTAAATGTATGACATGCTAAGTTGGAGCTAGTAAACTACCTCGACTACGTCTACTCTCACGTCTCCTGTCTCGTTTTTTTCTAACTCCACATTGGTGACCCCGACGTTCGACGCGGCCAACACCACCCTCCTCTGTGACAACCGGAAGCGGAAGTGCATTATCTGACCCCTCGCCTCTTCCCTTAAAGGTACTTCGCGATTTCGCGGCTACAGACTACTACTACTTTCGGCTGCACATTATGATTGGCTCACTATAAAATTCGAATAAAAACACCTAAAAAGAAATCTGATTGGTCTCAATTCACAGAACTCCACCTCAACAGCGGGAATCTTCACACTACAAAGCATCCTGGTAAATGTAGTAACAGCAGGAACAAGACACAGGATGTATCGTAGAAAAAATATATATGCATATATAGTGTGCATTAACCATATTTCACAGGTCCTTAGATGTCTTTCTAGTAAGATCATTCTTTGACAGAAAATTCAGGAGGGAAAAAAAAGAAGAGCGAGTGCACAAGGTTTTGAGAGCCTATCCTATTTTTATGGTTTTGGCTATGAGCATCTGTTTTTATATGATGCTACTCACCCGCATGAAAGCACACACAATTAAATGGATTGGGCACACAATTGGACAATATATGGCTGAAAATAATCCTGACCCGTTTCCTTTGCCCGGCTGGATCCCACCACATATCAATGAGCCAGAAAATGAAAAGTCTGACTTGATGTAACGGTGTAAAAGTGTTTATTTCCCCAGCTTGCTATGCACACCGAATGACTCTCATTCACAAAAACAGCAAATGCTTTCTTTTTGCGATATATCATCTTAAACTGTGAAAAGGGTAATGATATTGATGTCTATATGAGTTGTGTATACACTTAAAATGACCCTGTTGGGGTCAAAGGGGGGGACTGTTACAGCTATTTCTTATATTTACTCCTTTTAAGATGTATCTCTAAACCTCATGTAATCAGTGCTCTTCTGTGCTTGACTCTACCTACTTTGTTTTTGTTTTGTTTTATCCTACCTAAAAGCATTAGCAAAAGAATGTGTATGTAGCTTTTAAAGGATTAGCTAGCAGTCTTGATATTCTGCGTTTCAGTGGGAGTCAGGTACGGTGCCCTCTGTGTCTTTCTCCAACATAAGGAGCGCGCGAGAGAAGGTTCACAGCTGTCCCATAAGAAATGAATGCATCATTTATTTTACCCAAGGGAGGGGTGAACTACTGGTAAAAGGAACAAAGGCTTTGTCCGGGGCAGACTCTGGCTGCTCTCATGCGTCCTCTGTGTGTGTGGAAGTGATGGGGTCTGTCCTCTTTTCAGCTGAAAAAACTTATATTGCAAAATAAACTCCATCCATCCAACCCAGCCACTGAGGATGGACAAGCCAGTGTATTCTTAGTGCCAGTCCCAAGCCCGCACAAATGGGGAGGGTTGCGTCAGGAAGGGCATCCAGCGTAAAATCTTTACCAAATCAAATATGCAGATCATAAATAAGATTTCCATACCGGATCGGTCGAGGCCCGGGTTACCAACGACCGCCACCAGTACTGTTAACCAGCAGGGTGCTGGTGGAAACTATGCTACTGTTGGGCGAAGGAGAAGGAGAGGGGGAAGGCATGTCTAGAGAAAGCTAGAGAGGAGGAAGGGTAGGCATGTGGAGGTGAGAGTTGGAACTTTGAATGTTGGCACTATTACTAGTAAAGGGAGAGAGCTGGCTGACATGATGGAAAGAAGAAAGGTAGGCATACTGTGTGTGCAAGAGACCAGGTGGAAGGGGAGTAAGGCCAGGAGTATCGGAGGTGGGTTCAAACTCTCCTACCATGGTGCGAATGGGAGGAGAAATGGAGTAGGGGTAATTCTGAAGGAAGAGTATGTCAAGAGCGTGCTGGAGGTGAAGAGAGTATCAGACAGAGTGATGAGTATGAAGCTGGAACTCGAAGGTGTATTGCTGAATGTTATCAGCGTATATGCCCCGCAAGTTGGGTGTGAGATGGACGAAAAAGACGAATTCTGGAGTGAGTTGGACATCGTGGTGGAGAGGGTACCCAAGGAGGAGAGAGTGGTGATTGGAGCGGACTTCAACGGACATGTTGGTGAAGAGAACAGAGGTGATGAGGAGGTGATGGGAAGGTATCGAGTCAAGGAGAGAAATGTGGAAGGACAGATGGTGGTCGATTTTGCGAAAAGGATGGAAATGGCTGTGGTGAATACATATTTCCAGAAGAGGGAAGAACACAGGGTGACATACATGAGTGGAGCAAAGTGTACACAGGTGGACTATATCTTATGTAGAAGGCGCGATCTAAAAGGGATTGGAGACTGCAAGGTGGTGACAGGGGAGAAGGTAGCTAGGGAGCATCGGATGGTGGTCTGTAGGATGACTTTGGAGACCAAGAAGAGGAAGCGAGTGAAGACACAGCTGAAGATCAAATGGTGGAAGTTGAAGAAGAAAGACTGTTGTGTGGAGTTCAGGCAGGAGTTAAGACAGGCACTGGGTGGTAGTGAAGAGTTGCCAGATGGCTGGGCAAGCACTGCAGAAATAGTGAGGGAGACAGCTAGGAAGGTACTTGGTGTGTCATCAGGACAAAGGAAGGAAGACAAGGAGACTTGGTGGTGGAATGAGGAAGTACAGCAAAGTATACAGAGGAAAAGATTGGCAAAGAAGAAGTGGGATAGTCAGAGAGATGAAGAAAGTAGACAGGAGCACAAGGAGATGCAGCATAAAGCGAAGAGAGAGGTGGCAAAGGCAAAGGAAAAGGCGTATGGTGAGTTGTATGACAGATTAGACACTAAGGAAGGAGAAAAGGACTTGTACAGATTGGCTAGACAGAGGGACCGAGCTGCAAAGGATGTGCAGCAAGTTAGGGCGATCAAGGATAGAGATGGAAATGTGCTGAGAAGCGAGGAGAGTGTGCTAAGAAGGTGGAAGGAGTACTTTGAGGGGCTGATGAATGAAGAAAATGAGAGAGAGAGAAGGTTGGATGATGTAGGGATAGTGAATCAGGAAGTTCAGTGGATTAACAAGGAGGAAGTGAGGGCAGCTATGAAGAGGATGAAGAGTGGAAAGGCAGTTGGTCCTGATGACATAACTGTGGGGGCATGGAGATGTTTAGGAGAGATGGCAGTGGAGTTTTTAACTAGATTGTTTAACACAATCTTGAAAAGTGAGAGGATGCCTGAGGAGTGGAGAAGAAGCATACTGGTACCGACTTTCAAGAACAAGGGCGATGTGCAGAACTGTAGCAACTACAGAGGTATCAAGTTGATCAGCCACAGCATGAAGATTTGGGAAAGAGTAATAGAAGCTAGGTTAAGAGGAGAGGTGATGATCAGCGAGCAGCAGTATGGTTTCATGCCATGAAAGAGCACCACAGATGCGATGTTTGCTTTGAGAATGTTGATTGAGAAGTATAGAGAAGGCCAGAAAGAGTTGCATTTTGTCTTTGTAGATTTAGAGAAAGCTTATGACAGAGTGCCGAGAGAGGAGGTGAGGTATTGTATGAGGAAGTCAGGAGTTGCAGAGAAGTATGTAGGAGTGGTGCAGGATATGTATGAGGGAAGTGTGACAATGGTGATGTGTGTGGTTGGAATGACAGATGGGTTCAAGGTGGAGGTGGGATTACATCAAGGATCAGCTCTGAGCCCATTCTTGTTTGCAATGGTGATGGACAGGTTGACGGATGAGATCAGGCAGGAGTCTCCATGGACGATGATGTTCACGGATGACATTGTGATCTGTAGCGAGAGTAGGGCGCAGGTTGAGGAGAGCCTGGAGAGGTGGAGGTATGCACTGGAGGGAAGAGGAATGAAGGTCAGTAGGAGCAAGACGGAATACCTATGCGTGAATGAGAAGGAGGACAATGGAATGGTCAGGATGCAACGAGTGGAGGTGACAAAGGCATTTGAGTTTAAATACTTGGGGTCAACTGTCCAAAGTAACGGGGAGTGCAGTAGAGAGGTGAAGAAGAAAGTGCAAGCAGGGTGGAGTGGGTGGAGAAGAGTGTCAGGAGTGATTTGCGACAGAAGGGTACCAGCAAGAGTTAAAGGGAAGGTTTACAAGATGGTGGTGAGACCAGCTACGTTATATGGTTTGGAGACAGTGGCACTGATAAAAAGACAGGAGGCGGAGCTGGAGGTGGCAGAGGTGAAGATGATAAGATTTTTACTGGGAGTGACGAAGAAGGACAGGATTAGGAACGATTATATTAGAGGGACAGCTCAGGTTGGACGGTTTGGAGACAAAGCAAGAGAGACAAGATTGAGATGGCTTGAACATGTGTGGAGGAGAGATGCTGGGTATATTGGGGGAAGGACGCTGAATATGGAGCTGCCAGGGGAGAGGAAAAGAGGAAGGCCAAAGAGGAGGTTTATGGATGTGGTGAAGGAGGACATACAGGTGGCTGGTGTGACAGAGGAAGACGCAGAAGACAGGAAGAAATGGAAACGGATGATCCGCTGTGGCGACCCCTAACGGGAGCAGCCGAAAGTAGTAGTAGTAGAAACTCCATCCATCCATCCATTATCTGACCCGCTTATCCTGCTCTCAGGGTCGCGAGGATGCTGGAGCCTATCCCAGCAGTCATTGGGTGGCAGGCAGGGAGACACCCTGGACAGGCCGCCAGGCCATCACAGGGCCGAAACACACACACACACACACACACACACCCATTCATACCTAGGAACAATTTCGTACGGCCAATTCACCTGACCTACAGGTCTTTGGACTGTGGGAGGAAACCGGAGCCCCCAAGGAAACCCATGCAGACACGGGGAGAACATGCAAACTCCACACAGAGGATGTCCCAGGATGACTCACCAAGGTTGGACTACCCCGGGGCTCGAACCCAGGACCTTCTTGCTGTGAGGCGAGCATGCTAACCACTGCGCCACCGTGCTGCCCGCACGATAAACTCACAAAGACCATTTCTGTTGTTCTCACTGTTCATTAAAGTATTTTTGCTGCAACAGTAATCACCTTCACCGTGTTCCCCAAGTGTCTTGTATTATCAACTTTAAACTTGTGTATGACAACTTGATCTCTGCAATAAAATAAATCGGCACTAATGGGAATTTGTTGCAGGGAAATGTTTTCTTTGGAAATATTGGACTCTATTGTATTTTATAACATGATGCTGTAATAATTTGTCTGATGTTAAATCTCTTCAGAAAGTTGTGTGTGCATATTCAGAAAAAAATAGTTATAGACTTATTGATGAAACTCAAAAAACAGAAACCGTCTACCAACTACTAAAACGTGGATGAGTGAACCATATTTAATTTGTTAAAACAGGAAGACATTATGCCACAACAACACAAAAATCAACAGTTCAAATAACACCAAAACAAATTGGCTGGTAAGTCAGTTTCTACAGTACAATTGCCTTTAACACTGCTATCAAAACGCACAACAATCATGCAACAGTTGTGAATTTATCGTCAAATCAAATGTGAGTATGAGGGTTTATTATTTTCTCCATACAGCGGATATGATTCCACCAGCTTGGCCCAAGTAACTACTTTCCATCTAGTGAAAAGAATAACAAACAATACTGAAAAAAATGATCACTCTCGTGTGTCTAATTAACCAAATCACACGGCTATTGTAAGATACAACTGAAAGGAGAAAAAGACACAAAGCAGGTAAAACAGGTGGGTTTAGTGAGCAAAGCTGTGACGTGTGTCGGCACTGAGAACGTGGCCTTGTGTACACTGCATGCAAAAAAACAACAACAACAACATTCAGGTTGTCACCTTCGATCCTCCAAACTTGCTGTAGCGCTATTGCTTCTGAGTCTTGGTGACTTTTCTCTCTGGCTGGTCTGGCTTCTCCACCCTCTCCAGCGCCTCCTCTAGGTGACGTAACTGAGCCAACTTCAGCTGTTCTGCAGGACCAATAAATAAACGAATTCGAACAAAAAGAGCTAGGAATGGAACATGAATCAACTCCCCTCCCCCCTTTTTCTCCCCCAATTGCATCCGGCCAATTACCCAACTCTTCCGAGCCGTCCCAGTCGCTGCTCCACTCCCTCTGCTGATCCGGGGAGGGCTGCAGACTACTACATGTCCCCTCCGATAGATACGGAGTCACCAGCCACTTCTTTTCACCTGACAGTGAGGAGTTTTGCCAGGGGGACGTAGCATGTGGGATGATCACACTATCCCCCCCAGTTCCCCCTCCCCCCTGAACAGGCACCCCGACCGACCAGAGGAGGCACTAGTGCAGTAACCAGGAAACATACCCACACCTGGCTTCCCACCTGCAGACACAGCCAATTGTGTCGGTAGGGACGCCCGACCAAGCTGGAGGTAATACGGGGATTCGAACTGCCGATCCCCGTGTTGGTAGGCAACGAAATAGACCACCACGCCACCTGGACGCCCCTGAATCAACATTTAACGAAGATGTGAATAAGAATGTACATACCAGTTGCCAACAGCTGACTGCATGTATCTTCAGCACTCTCTATTTCACCTGGAAGCCTCGCGGAGGTCTAGCAGGAGGGAGGGGATAACTTAAAATGCCAGAGCATACACAAAATGAAGATTAAATCACTTTTATTGCTCTGTCATCTTCAAATGCCTGGGGGGGGGAGGCAGGTAGAAAAATAAACCTAAACCACTCACGAAAACAGAGTGCAGATACTTGTGCTGGTCGATCAGTAGACAAAGCTGGGTTTCAAACGTCATCCTGCAAGAACAAAGTTATCAGCTACATGCGGCATTTGGCGGAACTTTAGCTTAACTTGTTTTTTGTTTATATTTTGTATTTATCTCAAAGTCACTTATGTGGAGTGTTTTAGAATTAATGTGCAGGCAAGAGTTCAGTGTCTCCCTCAACGGCACTGACTAGACACACACTGGCGGTTTGCTGTGTTGAATCTGTGACCTGCAGATTACGATGCAGCCATTCTAACTGCTACGCCACACTTCCATCACAAATCAGTGGACACTGAACAGTTACCACTGCATCCTGTGTTTCAGCTTGACATCCTGAATCTGCTGTCTGTAATCGTCCAAGGTGTCTTCAGTTCTCTTGTTGAGTTTCAACTGTCTGGAACACACACACACACACACACACACAATGCCAAGGTAAACTGCTGAGTAACACTGCATCCTTCTTTCTTCACTGTGTCGTTATATTTTCAGATTATCTCACTGAATATTAGCGACATCACACATTACACACACGTACACACTCCACACTTCTCAGTACAGTAAAGACCCAATAATCACCAACCACCAGAATAACCACTAACAGTTTATCCCACTCCCAATCTGAGTATAGTAGACTAGGCATGCGTTTTGAAAACTGAGAATTCAGCAGGGCATTTGTTGATGGCATTGGTATGTTACTCCATGATGTCATCAGGTACATTTCCTTCAGGATGTAGTTACACATCATTACAGTTAATATTATGTCAACAATGACTTGGGATCAGCTCCAGGGCATGTGTATTTAAGATCATGTCGCTTATGATGCAAATCTTGTTTGGTTACCAGAATGGCACAAATTAAACAGTCTAAGGCAGCGTTTCCCAACCCAGTCCTCAAGGAACACCTATCCCGCAGATTTTCATTGTAGCCCTGCATAGGAAGCCCTGCTTGTACTTACTCAACCAATCATCTCACAGCACTTAATTATGCAAGGTGTACAAAATCTGACATAATTCATTGCTGATTGGTTGAATAACTACAAACAGGTACCTATTCAGGGTTGCAAAGAAAATCTGCAGGAGAGGTGTTCCTTGAGGACTGGGTTGGGAAACACTGGTCTAAGGACATGAGATCAATCTCTCTCTCTCTCATATATACACTACCGTTCAAAAGTTTGGGATCACCCAAACAATTTTGTGTTTTCCATGAAAAGTCACACTTATTCACCACCATATGTTGTGAAATGAATAGAAAATAGAGTCAAGACATTGACAAGGTTAGAAATAATGATTTGTATTTGAAATAAGATTTTTTTTACATCAAACTTTGCTTTCATCAAAGAATCCTCCATTTGCAGCAATTACAGCATTGCAGACCTTTGGCATTCTAGCTGTTAATTTGTTGAGGTAATCTGGAGAAATTGCACCCCACGCTTCCAGAAGCAGCTCCCACAAGTTGGATTGGTTGGATGGGCACTTCTTTGAGCAGATTGAGTTTCTGGAGCATCACATTTGTGGGGTCAATTAAACGCTCAAAATGGCCAGAAAAAGAGAACTTTCATCTGAAACTCGACAGTCTATTCTTGTTCTTAGAAATGAAGGTTATTCCATGCGAGAAATTGCTAAGAAATTGAAGATTTCCTACACCGGTGTGTACTACTCCCTTCAGAGGACAGCACAAACAGGCTCTAACCAGAGTAGAAAAAGAAGTGGGAGGCCGCGTTGCACAACTGAGCAAGAAGATAAGTACATTAGAGTCTCTAGTTTGAGAAACAGACGCCTCACAGGTCCCCAACTGGCATCTTCATTAAATAGTACCTGTTAGAGCCTGTTTGTGCTGTCCTCTGAAGGGAGTAGTACACACCGGTGTAGGAAATCTTCAATTTCTTAGCAATTTCTCGCATGGAATAGCCTTCATTTCTAAGAACAAGAATAGACTCGAGTTTCAGATGAAAGTTCTCTTTTTCTGGCCATTTTGAGCGTTTAATTGACCCCACAAATGTGATGCTCCAGAAACTCAATCTGCTCAAAGAAGTGCCCATCCAACCAATCCAACTTGTGGGAGCTGCTTCTGGAAGCGTGGGGTGCAATTTCTCCAGATTACCTCAACAAATTAACAGCTAGAATGCCAAAGGTCTGCAATGCTGTAATTGCTGCAAATGGAGGATTCTTTGACGAAAGCAAAGTTTGATGTAAAAAAAATCTTATTTCAAATACAAATAATTATTTCTAACCTTGTCAATGTCTTGACTCTATTTTCTATTCATTTCACAACATATGGTGGTGAATAAGTGTGACTTTTCATGGAAAACACGAAATTGTTTGGGTGATCCCAAACTTTTGAACGGTAGTGTACATATACTCATATATACGTATATACTTATATATATATACATATACTCATATATACGTGTGTATATATATATATATATATATATATATATATATATATATATATATATATATATATATATATATATATATATATATGTAAAGGGTACAACACCACAGAATAGAGATCCTGCAATCTCTATTCTGTGGTACAACACCTTCAAACTACTAGTTGATAACTTGAACATGGAAGATCCTGTCAGGCATCATAGCAGCTAAGCTGAATGGGCACATGAGTCATCAATACATGCGTGAAACTCAGAAAGGAATTGGGAATAACACCAGAGGGTTAAAGCATCAGCTACTGGTTGATAGAGCAGTCACCCAAGACCAGACTGACCAACCTGAGCACAGCCTGGATTGACTACAAAAAAGCCTATGATTCAATGCCCACACCTGGTTACTGGAGTGCTTGGCACTATACAAAGCCAACAGGACACTAGAACTCAATGTGGCAGTGGAAAATAACACTAGAGGTCAATTCAAAGACAATCACACAGGTAACCATCAAATCTGGTATATACCAAGATGATGCACTATCCCCCCTGCTGTTCTGCATTGGCCTGAACCCCCTCAGTCAGATCATCACAAAAAGTGGATATGGATACAGGTTCAGAAGTGGAGTTACCATCAGCCACCTCCTACACATGGAGGACATCAAGCTGTATGCCAGGAATGAGCGAGACAATGACTCGCTGATCCACCTCACCAGGATCTACAGTGACGACATCGGGATGTCATTCGGACTGGACAAGTGTGGTCGAATGGTGGCAAAAAGAGGAAAGGTTGTGAGGACTGAAGGGGTTGAATTACCAGATGGCAGGATAACAGACATACAGGAAAGTTACAAGTACCTGGATATTCCACAGGCAAATGGAAACCACGAGGAGGCAGCAAGGAGGGCCGCAACAGCCAAATTACCTCCAGTGAGGCAGGTCTTGAGGAGCCAGCTCAGTGGAACTAAGATCTAAGCCAAGCCATCAACACATATGTCCTACCAGTCATCAGATACCCAGCTGGAATAATAAGCTGGTCAAAGGAGGAGGTGAAGGCCAGAATTTAGTAGCAGGGTGTAAAATGCTAGCTGGGAAAGTGTACACTGAAAGGCATAACCAAGTCAAGTCAAGTCAGTTTTATTTGTATAGCCCAATATCACAAATTACAAATTTGCCTCAAGGGGCTTTACAGCAACACAGCATCCTGTCCTTCGACCCTCACATCAGATAAGGAACAAGCCCCTTAAAAAAAAACTTTAACAGGGAGGAAAAAAGGATTTAACACACACAGATGAAATCAGATTTTTTTTTTGTAAGCCGTAAAGTCACCTCACCTGTTTCTAAGATTACTGTACAACTCATTTTCATTTGTTTGATGTTTATGTATTGCAGAAGGTTTTAAGGTCCCACTGACTGAAATACCACTCTTAACCTATGAAAGATGTTTCTGTGACGTGAACACCTTTTATCTTCTATCAATGAATTTTAAAATTAACGTAGCACCTCTACTCCAGCTGTTTGAACACAAACTTATCACCACTTTATATTTATGCAAGCACATATGAACAAGAATGCATCTATTTCAACAACACACTGCTTCAAACTCAACAGTTACATACACTGAGAAGTTAGAGATCCACTGATGGATGAGGTTCACGTGCATTTCTCAAGTGGCTGGGATAGTGTACAGGAACATCGGTATTGAATACAGGCTGGAAGTCCCCAAGTCCACATGGGAGAGACAGCCAAAAGTAGTTGAGAGTGGCAGAGCTAAGATCCTGTGGGACTTCAAGTTTCAGACTGACAAGAGGGTGCTGGTTAACCAGCCAGAAATCGTGGTGGCCGACAAGGAACAGAAGACAGCAGTAGTGATGGATGTAGCAATCCCGAGTGACGGGAACATCAGGAAGAAAGAGCATGAGAAGCTAAAGAAATACCAAGGGCGGAGGGAAGAGCTAGATAGGATGTGGACGGTCAAATCCACAGTAGTCCCAGTGGTAGGACCACTAGGGACTGTGACCCCCCATACTGGGAGAGTGGCTCCAGCAGATTCCAGGAACAACATCTGAGGTCTCTGTCCAGAAGAGTGGTCCTAGGAACAGCTAAGATACTGTGCAGAACCCTCAAAGTCCCAGGCTTCTGGCAGAGGACCCGAGTTTGAGGAAGACACCCGAAAAAGGGGTGACAGGGAAATCGAGAGGTTTATTTTTATATACACGTGCGGTATAGTCCAGAATACAGAATCCTAAAATCCTCTAGAAATGATGGTGGCCTGTGATTTTATGTCTGAAAAAATATTTGCAAAGTGGAAGACTGCAAAAATAGATTTAATCAAATATAGTCATAAATGTAAATAAGTAATGCAATGATAAAACTGGAGAACCTTGAAGCACAGTTCAGAAAACATTTAATAAAAGTGGGGGGAAAAATCCCAGAAGTAACAAATTAATCACTGTTTTCAGCAGGATTTCTTTTGATTCTTCAGTTAATGTCTGCTTTATTAGCATGTCTCTTGTTGCAATCCTACATCCTACCATGATAATTCACTGCCAGAGTTAGACATCGTTGACACACACTTAAAAATAAGGACAAAGGTGGGTTCATGGGTCATGTCCACACCAAAACATCAAGCTAAAATGCAAACTGGTTTAGAGAAAAGAATTTTCACTGGCCAGACTATTTATCCAGTTGCTGTAGGGATCACCTGATACAATCCTTTTCCGCTTCCTCACACTGGAATTGCAGGAATCTGCATGACTCTGTAACAAATCATAATTATAGCATGTCTGCTGTTCATCTGCTCATTCATATCTATTATAACTAACTTTTTGTGTATATATTAAACTACACATTCTTATTTTTCACAGATATAAACTCGAAAAAAAGCAATTCAACCGCTGTGACAGAGGTTCACTCTGTACCTTCTTTCCCTCTGCGGATTCCTTCCAGTTGGTAAGCTTCAGCTTGTACTGTAATAATAATAATAATAACAATAGCTTTTTTGTATAGGATTTTTTTTCTTTAGTAAAGGGAAAAATTAATCATTACCATCAATCAATTGCAGTAAGAGTAGACTAGCAGGTTATACATGTCGCTTAAAAACTATACTATAAAAATGTGACAAAAACAATTAAAAATACATTGACTTGGAGAACAAATTAACCAGAAATAGAGGGCTAACTCTGTATCATGCGATATCCCTCTCTGTCTGAGACTTTAAATTGACTTAGGTATGAATAGTATTTTGTGTAAGTAGTGTAGCAGCTTCAGCCATTCAACTTTCAAGCGTCCTACTCATTTCCCCTAATTAGAGGTGATGGATTTTTGGCTAGGTGGCAGTTGTTCTTTCCCCCAAATAGGGGGAAACCCAAGTATCAAGATTTTGAGAGGATGAATGTCTCACCATACGCCAGCTCCTCCTGCAATGAGTCACTTTCTGACTGGGCCTTTCTAACGTCCTCTTCCAAGTTGTTTTTGCCTGCACAAACACAGATCACCAATAGCAGCCATCAAATGTCGCTTCACTTACAACACATAAAGTAGAGAAAGCACAGTGCATTTTGCGGTAATACATCAAAACATGACGTCTCAATCGCTGCGAATATCGTGCTATAGGTTTGGCGTTATTGTTAACGTGAAATCAGAACGGAGCAAAAGGGGTGTTGCAGGCGATATAATAATCTCTCATTATATTCCATTCATCATGTTCTGCAACTTCATTTCTGAAGTAACAGGTAAGGACATGCCTCACTGACAATAATCATACCGCCGCCTCTGAACCAGTACCCAAACCGTACCGCCACCTCTGAACCAGTACCCAAACCGTACAGCCGGCTCTGAACCAGCACCCAATTGACCTTTCACAAAGTACCGCCCCAGAACGGTGCTTGTCCAATCCTACCTTAGCAACGGTCCGTCAAGCTTTCAAACACACAACAAAATGCTGAAACGGTGTGCCTATGGGGTCTGCAAATCGGATACTAGATATCTGAAAAGTTTGGAGGGAGGGTCATTTTCTTTCCCTTCCCGAAACCCAGAACGCAAGAAGCGCCAAGTCGGCAATAGATTTGGCAGTATAGCAGACCCCATGGCCAGCTTCATCCATCCAAAATCCACAAAAATACCTGTCTGCTCCAAGCTAAGCTTGCTACTAGCTAGTATTGACAGCTAATACAGCTAACGTATTATTACTGTTACTTTTACCCACACAATGCGCTGATTTCTCCCTTCATGTTTTGGTGTTTTCCGGCTACTTCCTGGATAGTTCTGAAATGCTTGACGGGCATAGCAACAGTAACTAAGGGGGGCGGGACTTTGCGAAAGGTCAATTCACGTAGCCTATGTCCTGATGCACCACTCAAGCACTACTTTGACGAGTGGCACGGTACTATTTCTCAATACATTCACGCTTGCTCACCAGACGGGTCTGAAAATACGGCTATATAAAAAGTTTCACATGTCTCGGACCCCGAGCCTTTACGGGTGTAACGGCGTTTCGTCAGCGGGAACAAGCCTTTCTCTTTATTGGATGTGTAGAGGAGCTCAAGCAGGAGTCGTGACAACTTTCTCTTTCGGCTACACAACGTGCACCATTTATTCCTTCCACCATTACAACATCAAACCCGCGCAGCGGAAGTGTGTCACTGTAAACCCGAACCGAGGAAACAGCAGCTGTAAACTAACGTTCCTACTAGCTCAATAAGGGGAATTATGTAGCCCCATAACCACTACAGATGCATATTTCAAAATACCTCCGCTGAATTCAACACCACACAGTAACTGTTTTGTTTGTGTTTTTTTTTTTTACTTACGTCCCGTTTACGTCGTTACAAGAATCGGATCGTCCGCACAATCATTTAACGCAACAAGGTGGCTATTTAGAAAGCATACTGTAGCGAGCTCGGGGGGGGGGGGGCAGCCCGGAATCGCCGCGGCCGGGACGCGAACCCGGGTCTCCCACACCACAGGCGACTACGTTTAACCAGTCGACTGAAGGGTCCCACCCGTTAGCCAAGAGCTAGCGAGTCTATTTACCCGTGGTCGTTACAATATATACGCGGAAACGGAAAATAGTCCTAAAGTGCCGCTGTAGGAAGTCTAATAGCCACCATTTTCCTTTGACTCACGGGGGGGAAGCTGGAAATCCGGAAAACTTAACTCAAGTGTTGGCTCACACAGTTCCGGGTCGACGAGGGGAACGACGAACCCGCCGTAGACACAAGGTGTCGCTGTTGTGCATGTCAAGCTATTGCAGCTGCGGCAAACGTTTCGAAGAAGGGTCTTTTTCTGCCTTCCATCTCTATTGTAATCCGTCATTAAAAGCGTGTGAATTTTGCAATATTATCCGTGGTGAAGACGTCTGAGCTTACCTTGCTGGAGCTTCCCTAGTTTGGCTGTGCAGATTTCGACACTGGACTGCTCCATTGGCTCCTTGCTGTCTGTGCCATACGGAGCGGGGGGGGGGGGGGTGTAAAAAAAGTAAAATTAAATCAATAATGCCGCTCAAGAAGACACCCTGTCGTCCTTCGAATGAGTACCAAACGTGTTTAATTGATGTCGGGGGATTTCAATGTGGCTTTTCTAGCACCGCTAGTGTAACCGATTATTTTTTAGCCCGGTGCGGGATTCGATACGAGGTGTACTGCACCACAAGGCGACATCACTAACCGCTCGGCTAAAGGGTCATACCCGTTAGCTAGGGGCTAACGTGTCTTATTACTAGTTCACACTAGTTAGCCCGTGGGCTAACGTTAACGGCTAAAGTTAGCGGGCTAGCTTTCTTCAGGCTAATCTAGCAAACGAGTTATTGACCTTTAACGGCAATTTTTGTTTTTTAAATTTATCAGGTCTAACCTTTTGACACGCTCATGCTTATCATATTGGTTTTGTAAAGTCCTTTCTCCGGTGCTGGAGCTTGAGTTTGAAGCAGGTCTGTGGTCTCCGTGGTGGTCGGTCCTCAGTCCTGGAGCTGGCTAGCGAGACGGGTGAGGAGCGCAGGCGCCAAAAAAACGGAAACGGAAACAGCAGCTTTCCAAGTGCAACACGCTGGGGAAACGTCCCACCACTAAGCTGTCCCGGCTGCGGTCATTTGCTTGGCTACTTCCCCAAAGTTATAGACGCCTTTATGACCCACGTCACGCATAGTATGCGCGCGCATTTTGGCAGCAAAATCACGTGATCACTGTTTACCAATCGTAAAAGGGGTCTTGCGTAAAGAACTTCCCCCTTAGATAACTGAGCGCAAATACACGTTCACGGACACTTTCCCCGAGTCCTGGTCGTCGTCCAGTGTCTTCAGTCATTACTTTATATTCTTATGTATTAATTTTCTTGATCACAGGTGCGTGTAACCTTGCAGATGGTCTACCAAAACAGACTGGCCTTAGACATGATATTGGCAGAAAAATGGGGGGTGTTGGTGCAATATTCAGCGACATTTGTTGTGCCTTCATTCCCAACAACACCGCCCCCGTGAGGCTCTTTCACTAAAGCCATGGGCAAACTATACTGCTCCAAAAAATAAAGGGAACACCTAAAAACACAATATAGACCTCGATGAATGAAATATTTCAGCTGAAAATCTTTATTTATTAGACAGAGGAATGTGTTTAGAGCAAAATAACCTAAGAATGATCAATGGAAATCAAAATCATTAGCCCATTAAGGTCTGGATTCAGAATCATACTCAAAATCAAAGTGGAAAATGAGAACATAGGCTGATCCAACTTCTGTGCAAATTCTTCAAGACGATTCAAAATGAGGCTCAGTAGTGTGTGTGGCCTCCTCGTGCCTGTATGCACTCCCTACAACGTCTGGGCATGCTCCTGATGAGACGACGGATGGTCTCCTGAGGGATCTCCTCCCAGACCTGGATCAGGGCATCGGTCAACTCCTGGACAGTCTGTGGTGCGACATCGCGTTGGCGGATGGTACGAGACATGATGTCCCAGAGGTGCTCGATTGGATTCAGGTCTGGGGAACGTGCAGGCCAGTCCATAGCATCAATGCCCTCGACATACAGGAACTGCTGACACACTCTGGCCACATGAGGACGAGCATTGTCATGCATGAGCAGGAACCCAGGGCCCACTGCACCAGCATATGGTCTGACAATGGGTCTGAGGATCTCATCCCGGTACCTAATGGCAGTCATGGTACCTCTGGCTAGCACGTAGAGGTCTGTGCGGCCCTCCAAGGATATGCCTCCCCAGACCATCACTGACCCACCGCCAAACCGGTCATGCTGGAGGATGTTGCAGGCAGCAGAACGTTCTCCACAGCGTCTCCAGACTCTCTCACGTCTGTCACATGTGTTCAGTGTGAACCTGCTCTCATCTGTGAAGAGCACAGGGCGCCAATGGCGAATCTGCCAACCAAGATGTTCTCTGGCAAAGGTCAATCGGGCTGCACGGTGTTGGGCTGTGAGCACAGGCCCCAATTGTGGACGTCGGGCCCTCATACCATCCTCATGCATTCTGTTTCTCACTGTTTGAGCAGAAACCTGCACATTAGTGGCCTGTTGAAGGTCGTTTTGTAGGGCTCCAGCAGTGCTCCTCCTGTTCCTCCTTGCACAAAGGACCAGATAGCGGTCCTGCTGCAGGGTCGTTGTCCTCCTGCGGCCCCCTCCACGTCTCCTGGTGTACTGGCCTGTCTCCTGGTACCTCCTCCATGCTCTGGACACTGTGCTGGGGGACACATCAAATCTTCTTGCCACAGCACGCATTGATGTGCCGTCCTGGATGAGCTGCACTACCTGAGCAACTTCTGTAGGTTGCAGATACCGCCTCATGCCACCTCTAGTGGTGAGGGCACTAGCAAAATGAAAAACTAACCAAAGATCGGCCAGAAAAGATGAGGACAGGCAAATGGTCTGTGGCCACCACCTGCAAATCCATTCCTTTTATAGGGGTTGTCTTGCAAATTGTCTAATTTCCACCTGGTGGAAATTAGACAATTTACCAAAAGGTGAAATTGATTCACAAATCAGTGTTGCTTCCTAACTGGACAGGTTGATATCTCAAAAGTGTGATTGACTTGGAGCTACATTGCATTGCTTATGTGTTCCCTTTATTTTTTTGAGCAGTGTAGATGAACTGGGGAAGGAGATGAAGCAAAATGTGGGCCACAGCATGTGGACCCTCGATTGGTTTGATAACATGTTTGGGGCATGGGGGGCACTTTCTGCAAGGAAAGCTTTAGGCTGCACCATAGGCCTTCTTGCTACTGGGGTAATGTTGTGTTGTGTCACACCTTGTTTAAGATCAGCCATCACCAGCATGATTGATGCCACAGTTAGAAACCAGTATGCTATCCTTTCCTGCTCACGTCTTGTTGGAAATGATAACGATGATTTTGACCCATCTGACCATGACCTGTACGCAGTCCCTGACTGGATACCTCCTTATCCTGATCAGGACGATGAAGATGTTTTACTCACTGTTAAATCTTGATTTGCGATTTGTGAAGTACGCTAAATGACTCGCCATGCTGAAACTTGGGGGTGTTGTGACCATGCTCCGTTCTTCCTGATGCCACATACTCACTTCTGTATTTCTGCATTAGCTTGTTGTATTCTTTTTTTATATTCATTTATATATACATTTTTAAAATATATTTTACTTTTATGTTTTTACTCCATTTATTGTTTCATCGTGTACTCATTGTTTAATGTTACTGGGGACCATGTTGTGTTTTAGATGGATTTTGAGCGTTCACATAAGTTTTTCCAAATATCAACACTGGGGTTTTTCTTGTGATATAACCGCTGAACTTAGTGTAGGTAACTTCTGGAGTCTTGTACTCATTTCTAGTCGGGAGTGGGGTGAGGTGTGTGGTTGGAGAGGGTGTGGTATAATGGGGACTTCTGTCTGACTGCTGAGTTTATATATACAGGTTCTGCTGAAACCGTGGCACCGAGACAAATGCAGTGGGAAAAGTACAGAGCCACTTGTTTCTAGTTCGACGTCCTGTACTGCTCACATGTTTTGCCTACAACTGACCCTTCCGCGGATGTTGGCGCGTCCTTGGTGCTGAGACAGTGGCTGCGTTCTCCATGACAGCCTTGCTATCTGTTTTTTCTTTAGTCTAGAAGTGCTTTTTTCACCACAAGGATGGCTGGTACGTGGCCCTCCCATGGCAGAGGGGGGAGTAGCTTGCACCTGCAGATGGAGGAGGCTGCTCCCTTTGTCTGGTGTCAGTAGAAAACTACATTCCATCTTGATATGCAAGTTGTTTGTCTCACCCTATAAAAAAAATCATGTAACTAATGCTCAGGGCTCACTCTGGCCTTGGCGAGACTGAGTCCACACAAGTGCAATCTTCGGATTAAACTTACTCAGAGAGGCAAGGCTGACTATTTTCTTTTTATCACAAAGTTTGCCACCACAAAGAGTAACAGCAGTATTTCAGGACCAAAAAAAGAACAAGGATGTCCAGTCTGTCCTCTCCCAGAGTGAGGACACAGGTGCCTGCATTGCACCCTACCCCAATGCTCATCCCTGCATGTGGTGGGTCCACGGGGTGGTGGCTCCGTATTGTTTTTTCGGGCTGTGCCCAACCTTGCCCCATGGTTCAAGGCCTGGCCACCAGATGCTCGCCAGCGAGCTCCCCTCCCAGGTCTGGCTCCAGGAGGGGGCTGTTGATGTAAATTAATTCGGTTTTGGGAATCCCCTGGGACCAATTTGCCTTGGGAGGTCCTACCAGGGGCTATTGCCCCTGACAACACAGCTCCCAGGAACACCAGGGCACAAAAACCCCTTCACCACGTCAAAGTGACGATTTTCGGAGGAGTAACATTTTTGATACGCTTAGCAATTATGGGTTCACTGAAAGGTCAAGATGCCTACAAAATGACGTAACTTCAAATTACATCCGTGTATGATTTGCGTGGTAACGCCTCAGAAACTCAAACCAAGCCTATATTAAAATCAAAACACAATTGATTTAATTAGTAAATCGTTTCCTAGAGTATTATGTTGGTTGTATGTGCATATGTGTTTTTGGGCATGTGCCTCAAACACATGTCTGAACAAAAATAAAAATAAAATAACGACACAACAAAGTCTTTCTGTTAATTTGTTTTTGAGTATGTATACTCCATACAAATTTTATACCTTCCAAATGGAAAAAAAATGGCGCTAGGGAAACAGGGAACAAGCAGAAAGAAGAAGAAGAAGTAGTGTGAATAAAGCCTTCAGATTTTTTTGTGTGTCAAATAACGCGTCATAGGACCTCACAACTGCCGAGCGCAACTCAGAAATTCAAAACCAGCCACATCCTGTTTGGCACGCAAATATTTACTTTGAGACTGCGTTAAAGAGACCATTTCCATCCATCCATCCATCCATCCATCCATCCCATTATCCAAACGCTTATCCTTACTCAGGGTCGTGGTGATGCTGGAGCCTATCCCAGCAGTGGGCAGCAGGCGGGGAGACACCCTGGACAAGCCGCCAGGCCATCACAGGGCCGACACTCACAAACACATTCACACCTAGGGACGATTTAGTACGGCCGATTCACCTGACATACATGTCTTCGCACTGGAGGAGGAGGCCGGAGCACCTGGAGGAAACCCACGCAGCCTTGGGGAGAACATGCAAACGCCACACAGAGGACGACCCCCAAGGTTGGACTACCCCAGGCTCGAACCAAGGACCATCTTGCTGTGAGGTGACTGTGATAACCACTGCGCCACCGTGCCACCCCAGATCCCTTTTGTGGTGATATATTCAAAAGGTGTACAGAAAGCTGCATGCCCTGCATTTGTGTTGTCTGTGTAAAGGAGCAGATTAACTGTAACCATCGTGCTTTTGCTTTAGCAGCAGTCTCTGAACAGTCTCTGGTTTTCTTTCTGGAGCTTCACCCTAAACTGTTATCTGCTATTTTCTGTGTGCATGTCTGCTGGATATTCAAAAGGACGGGAACTGCAACAAGAGACCGTTTATATAGGATAAACAGCAAATCCTTGTCCGTGGAGGGCAGCATTGCGTTTTATAGAGTACAGCCTGCCGGAAACTCGTTAGAATAAGAAGGGGAGCTAATGGATCCCTTGTTCGCACTTTAGCTCAATAGGTGGCGGTAGAGCACTTTTTGTGATTAAGCTCAACCGCTTTTCAACTTCAAGAAGAAGACAGAAAACCAGCACTATGCAGACAATGGGGCCATATGGATGAGGGGAAGAAATGTACCATATGTGTTAAAGAATATAGGGAAAGAACCAGAGAAAGTGGAGAAGTGGTCATATGAGTGATGGTTGAAATTGTCAACAAGCAAGTCTTGTTACATGTTGTTTACAAATCAGTGCAAGATTGATGATCAGAATTTAATATTTTATGGTCAGCCGTTGGAGAGGATGGCTGAATATAAGTACCCGGGCCTATGGCTAGATAGAAAATATACATGGAGAGTATATATCAAACACCTGGAAACAAAATGCAAAAAAGTCATACATTTATTACGAGCTGTGGCTGGCTGCGACTGGGGGGGCAGATAAACAGTAATTACTTGACATTTATAGGGCGGTTATGCGGCCAACAATAGCTTATGGTTGTATAGTATATGGAGCAGCAGCAAAGACATTGCAAAAAGTGGATAGACTACACTATAGAGCACTGCGAATATGTATAGGAGCTGTTAAGTCAACCCCCAGTAATGCAGTACTAATAGTAGAGGTAGGAGAGACACCACTGGAGTTACGAAGAGAGAAACCCACACTTGCATATTGGGTCAAATTAAAAGGAAAAGGGGAGGAAAACCCTACAAAGAAGACATTACAGGATTGTTGGGATTATTCCAAGTTCCAGAGGTATGTATGGGTTTGGGTGGGCAAGAGATGAAAGAGTGAGGACATATGGAGTGGAGGCCTTAGAGTTCACCAGGTCCACCCCCTTGAGCAGCGTACCCCCTTGGCTGCAGTGACGTGCGGTGAGGTTCGTGACTGATGAGGCACTGACTTTTTCAGAGTCAGATTTACAAATACATGAACCCAATATATAGTAGCTTCAATTGATCTTTCATGTTTTCTGAAGCTTCTTGGTAGATTTTTCAAGTCACAAAATCCTGTGTTAGGCGGTTTCTTGTAGCACAGCCACACAGCCAGTCTTTTCAGGTGTACCACCACTCCGTTTGAAAAGGGCGAGTTATCTTCTGTCCCGTTGTTTGAAGCAAACCTTTTAGCTCTGGCATTGGTCTTCCATCATTTATCACTTCGCTTTTTGACTCAAAGTCCAGTTTTGAGAAACTTTTGAGCTTAGATATAGAATCTAGCATTTCTGCAGTCAGAATTTTTTTTTCAAAATAAACGAACTGCTGTAGTGAACTTGACTCTGCGTTAAAGAAGAGTAACAGCAGAAGAAGAAAGCATCCTGTAAACCCGTGGGCTCACGCATACGCCCCCTTCAGTGAGGCAGAGGTACTGGCTGCCTCATCTCATGCTTTTTCAGTGCGGGTTTATGTAAGATCAGCAAGACTAAATATCTTATACACATACATGAAATACATTAACTATTTTAAGGAAAGTGAGGACATATAATACAAGTGTCTACAAACGTTACATTGGTGACAAACAGTGAGAAAGCGAAAGGCACGCGCTCAACCCAGTTTGTGAGGGATTGCGCAATCCGAGGTGAGGCTCCACGCCTCGCTGCCTCAACTCGCATATCTCCCCTCTAATTGAACAGGAAACATGCAAATTCAGCGAGTTTGATAATAAAAATGATTTAAATTATTGGAATTGTACATAAATTACATTTATAGCACAGATCAGTAGACAAATATTAATATTTATTTTATTTTATTTTATCATCATTTTCATGATGAAAGGTGAGACTCTGCCTCATCTGCCTCCCCTGACCGCACGTCCCTGCTTGGCTGTTCCCAGAAGTAAAGGTAGACACGAGTATTCTGGAAAAGAAAAGAGAATGGTGAATGAACGAAGTGGGAGTTAAAACAAGTGTGTACCTGAGTAATAGTTATCACACTTATCTCAAAATCTACACAGATGGTTCCAAGAGCAAACAGGGACGTGTGGGAATTGGTGTGTACGTCCCTGAGTTTAAAATATCTATTTCCGAAAGAATACCTGACCAGTTATCAGCATATACAGCAGAAATAGTGGCAGTCATCATTGGGTCACAGTGGGTGGAAGAGGTCAGACCTGATAGGGTGGTGATATGTACAGACTCAGTAGCGGTCTTGGAAAGTATACAGACAACAAAAACTGTCAGAGAAGATTTGATCACTGAAATTTACCATAATTTGTTAAGACGACACAGAGGTGGTATACTAGACGTACAGTTCTGTTGGGTACCAGCACATGAGGGACTGTAAGGGAACGAGTGTGCAGATAAACTAGCAAAAAGGGCATTGCAAAAAGAAACAACAGTATCAGTCCCACTTGGAAAAGGATAAGGAAAAGCAGTGACTAAGAGGAAAGGAATGGAGATATGGCAGAAAAGGTGGGAGGGAGACCAGAAAGGAAGGGGATATTACAAATACAAAAATCTGTCATAACAAAGAATTAATAAAGAAAGCAACAGAAGGGAGGAAATCATCGTAACAAGACTACGATTGCATCACACATGATTAAATGGCGCTTTGTTTATAATGGGGGAAGGGACAGCGGTCAGTGCGAGAATTGCGGCGTTAAAGAAAACGCTGAACGTGTAATATTACATTTAACGCGTATGAAGTGGAAAGAGAAAGATTACAGGATAAAATCCGAGAGGGGGGACGGGAGTGGGATCTGATGGGGATACTGGGAACAGAAGGAGAGGGGGAGGGGATTAAAATCATCAGCAGGGCACTCTTCGCTTTCTTGAGTGACGCGAGGTTGATGGGTAGAATTTGATAGGGTAAAATGACATTACGTTACACACTTCTGTACAGTAGGTGGCGGTACGCACCTGAAGTCGTTTGCGATCCGCCAGTAAACCGAGAGAAGAAGAAGACGGAGACACAGACGAAGGAAGAAGAAGAAAACAAGCTACGTGCGACGTCGTACCGCCGGAGTTTAACTCGTATTATTTCCCCGTTGAGTTACCATGTCCAGAACAGATCTTCTAAGATCGTTCGTCATCGAGCGACTAACAGCAGCAGCTGAGGAGATAGTAGGAGCTTTCGAGAGGACGATAGCGGAGTATGAGGAAGAGAGAGAGCGACAGAGGAGACTGCTGGACATGGTCTTGAAGCCCGGTATTACCATACACAGAATAGGTTCGTAAAATCAAGTTTCAGTGTGTGCCGGCCATTACCATTATCTTGCATTCCCTCTTCTAATTTCTACGGAAATTAACACAGATCCCTGTGACTGTAGTTGTTTCTTTCCTCCTCCTCCTCCTCCTCCTCCTCCTCCTTCTACTTCTACTTCTTCTTCTTCTTCACAAATCTTTATTAATCCAAGGGATTTAGTGTACAGAGGACAGTATACAGAACGAACATGCATTAAAGAGCCAGGAGTACATTCCCATTGCATAAAGATATTAAAAGACATACATATATTAAAAGTTTTGACAGCCTTTCTGCTCATAGTGGAAAAAATAAGTTTTGCATCTTGTTCAATCTCTTTCAAGAAAACAAACAAAAATAGATGTTTTTGTTTGTGAATTTGCTTTTATGAATAACAACTTTTGCCAATATTATAAATAGATTTATTATGGAAAAAAAATTGTCACTTTTTTGGGGTGGTTAAAGAAACAAACACCACATTCTCCCATAATAAAACGTTTTGCCAGAATTTCTTGGCGTGAGAAGTGCCAAAACAGGTGTAACACTGTTTCTGGATGTTCATCACAGAAAGAACAGTTTGTGTGGTAACACTTTGTTTTAGGGGGTCGGAAATTACCTAGTAATTTCCTAGTAATGAGGTGGTATTTTATCACGCAATTTAATAGAAATAAGGTGAGCGTAAGCAGCAGTAATGTTCTAGTAATGAGGTGATACAATACCTAGGAAATTGGTGATAATTGTCATATTATAAGTTTAATTGTAATAAGGTGTTAATTTCTTGTAAATTTCTTGGTAATTTCTCATGAACAACTCCCTAAATAAAGTGTGTTCCTACAGCATAACTTCCGAGTAAATACTTGGTAATTTCCCACGAACAGCCCCCTAACGTGTGTTTTCCCTACATGTCTTATTTTAAGCTACAATAAACTGCCAGTTACCTATAAATGCAACTTAATAATCAACAGTATTCATTATAAAGAATGTACCATTTTCAAAATCTCATTCCTACCTTGCTTATTGAGGCCTGATAATGTATTCACACCACTCGAGAAGTTTATCACTTTTTATATATAGAAAAGATAATATACATAAACAAATGATATAAATACCCAAACACAGCATACAATATTAACATTTGTACAATGCTCTAATACCCCTGAAAAGGTGTCGAACCACTCCTTCCCTGTGTTTCTTTGCCAACCAGTGGTTCCACTCAATGAAATTCAAGTTCATTCTGAGAGCTGTCGGTGTGCGGTTCCCCCTGAACCGGTAGATCGTCTCCTTGTATGTATGTCAGGCTCTCTCAATATGTTGGCTGTGTGCCCCTGTCGATGGATGCACCAAGGTTCACCTGGTAGAGCACATAACCTTCTTGTGTAAGACTGTCGTACGCTCTCCATGAATCCAATATGATGCTGCTACCAGGGTTGACATGTTGGCGGACAAGCGGGACTAACACCTGCCTCGATCGCATCCTCATAAGCTTCAGCATTGGCCTTCTAACTCCTCCTCTCACCTCCAACATGCCAAACACCCATGACCTCCTCTGCCATCTTGCTCCAAACTGGCCTCTTGTGTACTGCAATGACAGAGATAAACAGAATGAGAGGGACGCTTTCAGAAAGATTATTTTTTAATCACTGGAGTGAGCTAAAAATGTGTTTTAACCCGTTTGCACGCTGCTATGATGGTTTGGCAAATGGATATTGCATTAGTCTACCATGGTGATTTATACACACAAACTAAGGAGACAGGTTGAAAGCACTGTTTATTTTTACAATATTATTACCATAGGCTGATATTAGGGATGTGTGTGTATTGTCGGCTACACAACGCTGTTTATGCTAGGCATTGCAGAAATACTAGTTGGTAATCTCTTTCAATTATTAGCTCGGATTCACAGCATGGTGCTTTTTACATACACCCGGTCTGCTAGTGGTTTCCTAATATGAAGCAAGTTTTACAGGTTTCAAGCGTGGGACTGTGCATGCAGATGAATACATTTGGACCTAGTGCCCTGCCAGTTTACCAGAATTACACGGGAGGGTTATCATTTAACTTGCCCCAACCGTCTGGTTGTAACGATACCTAACATGACCCGTTTGGAGTATGACATAGTAATTTGACACTAAACAACAGTTTATGTAACAGCAAAATGGTTTTTGAGTTTGTATTCGACCAACATCAGACACATATGGACCGATATGCGATAATGCTGATACTTGAACAATACACCCCCTCACCAGTAGGTGGCTCTGTAAGATGCATAGGCTAGAGACTGCTCTAAGGATGTAGTGAAGAATACACAAAAGATGACAATCCGGTATGTTACATTAATTGTGTTGCTGAGGGAATTCATGAAAGTTAATCAACAGTTCTTTTTGTCTCCTGTGACTCACTCACTCGACAACATAACAGACGTGTTGCCCCATTTACATGCAGTTGTTTCTGTCGCACTTTGCGGTGCTGGAATGCTTTAGTGTAATACAGCCACACTTGGCAGCTAGCTAAGGTGGGGTAGTGCCTTCAAGTGCAGGGGCTGTTCCAACTTTAAATTCCGACATCAAGGCTCAAACCTAAACATGTTGGGGCAGCTTGGCCTTTAATCAAAAACAATGCAAAGTTAGATGTAGTCATTGACCTGGCACATTACCTTTCTTTTATGCCGGAATGTGCTCTCGTCCAGGACAACAAACGCTCTTCCTGCTCCTCCTCCTCGCATCGGTTCTCTTTGCTCCAGCCGTTTCACTGCTTTTATGCACACACTGCGTAAAGCAGTCGTGAGCATAGTGAGTGTGGCGCTGCTTCCACATCCTCAATCATGTCCAGTTGGCGTTTCCTCAAGCCTTGGATTAAACTGTATTGGCAAAGAACATATAAATAACAGGAAATTAATACGCTTGAATTCTGACGAGACAGTCAGCGACATGGTTAAGCAGTTCTTAGCTATATCAGTGTAAACCCCCAGCATGATTGTTTGATGGGGCCGATTATCGCCAATGATTTCCTGAATCAGTTGGATTCAAGATCCCAATTTGATTCTAAAAGGCATTATATATATATATATATATATGTACAGACACACATATATATACACATATATATATATATACACACACACACACACACACACACACACACACACATATATATAGACACTGCTCAAAAGAATGAAGGGAACACTTAATCAATCACAGTACAACACCAGGTCAGTTAAACTCAGGGATATCGATCTGTCCATTTAGGAAGCACAAGTTATAGTGAATCACTTTCACCTGCTTTGGTGCAAATTAAAGTGACAACAGGTGCAACGGAGAGGCAGGCAACAGCAAGAAGACCCCCAAAAAGGGAATGGTTTTGCATGTGGTGGCCACAGACAATTGCGCTCTCCTTATCCTTCCTGACTGATTCTTCTCTAGTTTTGTGTTCTGCTAGTGTCCTTGTCACTACTTGTAGCATGAGGCAGTACCTGCAGCCCAATCAGGTTGCAGAGGTAGCCCAGCTCCTCTAGGATGGCACATCCATACGTGCAGTCGCAAGGTTTGCTGTGTCTCACAGCACAGTCTCAAGAGCATAGAGGAGATACCAGGAGACCGGCCATTACACGAGGAGGGCTGGACAGGGCCATAAAAGGGCATCAACCCAGCAGCAGGACCGGTATCTGCTCCTTTGTGCGAGGAGCAACAGGAGGAACACTGCCAGAGCCCTACAAAATGACCTCCAGCAGTCTAATGGTGTGCATGTTTCTGACCAAACTGTCAGAAACAGACTCCATTAGGGTGGCATGAGGGCCTGACGTCCTCTAGTGGGACCTATGCTCACAGCCCAGCACCGCGCAGCTTGATTGGCGTTCGCCAGAGAACACCAGAATTGGCAGGTCCACCATTGGCACCCCATTCTCTTCACAGATGAGAGCAGGTTCACACTGAGCACATGTAACAGGCGTGAAAGAGACTGGAGATGCGGTGGTGAACATTATGCAGCCTGTAACATCATCCAGCATGACCCGTTTGGCAGTGGGTCAGTGATGGTCTGGGGATGCATATCCTTGGGAGGGTCACACAGACCTCCATGTCATAGCCAACAGTACCCTGACTGCTGTTAGGTACCGGGATGAAATCCTCAGCGCAATTGTCAGACCTTATGCTGGTGCAGTGGGCCCCAGGTTCCTCCTGGTGCAGGACAATGCCCGGCCTCATGTGGCCAGAGTGTGTATGCAGTTCCTGGATGACGAAGGCATTGATGCCACTGACTGGCCCTCACGTTCCCCTGATTTAAAGCCACTTGTGCACCTATGGGACATTATGTATCGGTGCATCCGGCGCCTCCAAGTACCGCCATAGACTGTCCAGGAGCTCAATGATTCCCTGATCCAGGTCTGGGAGGAGATCCCCCAGGATACCATCCACCGACTCATCAGGAGCATGCCCAGACATTGTCGGGGGTGCTTACAGGCAGGCAGGGGCCGTACACACTACTGACTCACATTATGAGTTGCCGTGATGAAATTCACACGAGTTGGATCAGCCTGTGATTTCAATGTTTTACTTTGATTTTCGGTGTGATTTTGAATCCAGCCCTCTTTGGGTTGATGATTTGGCTTTCCACTGACCGTTGTTACATCATTTTGCTCTCAACAAATTATACAATGTACATCAGTAAAGTTTTTCAACTTGGATAATTCATTCATCAAGATCGGATGTGTGATTTAAGTGTTCCCGTAATTCTTTTGAGCAGTATATATATATATATATATATATATATATACACATATGTGTGTGTGTGTGTGTGTGTGTATATATATATATATATACACATATGTGTGTGTGTGTGTATGTATATATATATATATATATATATATATATATATATATCCCTTGCAACACTGGCACACGATTCTACAACAGAATTTATCCCAGGCTTAAAGATAGTAGCTGTGCCAGAGTGTTTTCTGTATTCATGACTTTTGAAGTTCTCACAGACGTTGGTTTTATAGTCACAGTTTTGCAAAACACATGTTACAGTCTCCTTATTTTTAAGATGCTGAAAGATGTGATGGAAAAAAAAATCCCTTTCAGTGGATAGTCGACTGACCACAAATTTGACATTTGAACGTGGATGAAGTTGCGGTGGTGGCTGTTGGTTCCGCACGGGGATTTCTTGACAAATGGCTCAGCAAGGCATTCCAAGTCTTGAATCTACACGTACAATTTGAATAAGTGCGTGGATACGTAGGCCCCCGTCCATCATGCCTATGATTGAAGTTGTAGTGCTTGAGCAGTTCGGATCTTCGAAACGGCCTCCCGCAGTCTCTGCATCGCCACACGCAGCACAGCACTAGAAACACAAAGAGACGGGCCTTACCAGGCGCATGTTGGTAGTCAGTCAAAAACCTCATCATAATGGGTTCTAAGACAGACAAGAGATACAACACACACGCAAACACTCACGCACACAGACACACACAGGGAAACAAGAGCTAGCTAAGTAGCCTTACAGCAGGTAGTTACACCGGGCAAGCCTAGCCAGCACATTTACTGTTGCGGTCTCCATCGCCACATCGTCTGACTGTGTAGTCCATTAACCAACAAGTCAGTGAACTCTGTTTGGAGTTTACTTAACTCTCCAGTTAACAAGTTATCCCCGAGGGGCTGCCCGCCATTTCACTACCACGACCTGGCTAACCTGACATCTAGACCCCAGCCCTCTCCCAGGTGTCAAAAAGAAAAGTCCCAGCAGGCAAAACAAAGCCAGAAAACCTTGATAAAACCAACCAAACAAAACACGTTTAAGGTGCATTATCTCACTTGCCCTTTGTGATTTATTGGTATTGTTATATTATGTTGTTATTGTGATTTATAGGCCTATTATTGTTGTATTGATGGGTTGAGCTGCATTTGTTTGATTTCAGATGGTTGTATATATATGAAACAAAGTAAATTTGAGGCTAAATCGACGTAGACTGAAATTCGCGTCCCGCATACATGCTTGTTGTTCTTCCTACTTCCGGACCCGCCCCATGACCCCTTGCTTCTCTTAAAGAGGTGTTCTCTGTTAAAGTCTGAACGTCACACCCTCCATCTGGAAAGCGCGTCAGTTCAAGAGGGTCTGGCGGGGAGACACGTGACATCCACCTCCACTACGCACTTGACCTCCTCGCTAGCCCATCACTGCGAACAGTGGTGGGCTAGCGGAACATTTGCTGTGTTTAACAGTCTAACCGTCACATTTGCTGTGCTGAACAGTCTACCCATCACATTTGCTGTGTTGAACAGTCTACCCGTCAAATTTGCTGTGTTGAACAGACTACCCATCACATTTGCTGTGCTGAACAGTCCACCCGTCACATTTGCTGTGTTGAACAGTCCACCCGTTACATTTGCTGTGCTGAACAGTCTAACCGTCACATTTGCTGTGCTGAACAGTCTACCAATCACATTTGCTGTGTTGAACAGTCCACCCGTTACATTTGCTGTGCTGAACAGTCTACCCGTCACATTTGCTGTGCTGAACAGTCCACCCGTCACATTTCCTGTGTTGAACAGTCCACCCGTCACATTTGCTGTGCTGAACAGTCCACCCGTCACATTTGATGTGTTGAACAGTCTACCCGTCACATTTGCTGTGTTGAACAGTCTACCCGTCACATTTGCTGTGCTAAACAGTCCACTCGTCACATTTGATGTGCTGAACAGTCCACCCGTCACATTTGATGTGTTGAACAGTCTACCCGTCACATTTGCTGTGTTGAACAGTCTACCCGTCACATTTGCTGTGTTGAACAGTCCGCCCGTCACATTTGCTGTGCTGAACAGTCTACCCATCACATTTGCTGTGTTGAACAGTCTACCCGTCACATTTGCTGTGCTAAACAGTCCACTCGTCACATTTGATGTGCTGAACAGTCCACCCGTCACATTTGATGTGTTGAACAGTCTACCCGTCACATTTGCTGTGTTGAACAGTCTACCCGTCACATTTGCTGTGTTGAACAGTCTACCCGTCGCATTTGCTGTGTTGAACAGTCTACCCACCACATTTGCTGTGTTGAACAGTCCACCCGTCACATTTGCTGTGCTGAACAATCCAACCGTCACATTTGCTGTGTTGAACAGTCCGCCCGTCACATTTGCTGTGCTGAACAGTCTACCCGTCACATTTGATGTGTTGAACAGTCTACCCGTCACATTTGCTGTGTTGAACAGTCTACCCGTCACATTTGCTGTGTTGAACAGTCTACCCGTCACATTTGCTGTGTTGAACAGTCTACCCGTCACATTTGATGTGTTGTTACATGTTAGAAAATCCCCTTCACTAGGAAGGGGATTTTTAATTTTTTTCATCATCATCTCTAGACAGAGGAAAATAAGGGTGATGGGGATGATGTAAGGATGATGAAATATGATGATATGACTTTTTCCTGGCTGAAAGGGCCCAGCTGACAATTTCAAACAAAATTTGCATTTTAGGCGGATGTTACACATGAAACAGATATATATATTATGCAGGAGGCATGATATAGCCTCCTGCATAATATATATCTGACTGCTGTTTTGATATAACTGACTGCTGTTTTGCTATAACCGACTGCTGTTTTGCTATAACCAACTTCTGTTTTGAAATAACCGACTGCTGTTTTGATGTAACTGACTGCTGTTTGATATAACTGACTGCTGTTTTGCTGTAACTGCCTGCTGTTTTGCTATAACTGACTGCTGTTTTGCTATAACTGACTGCTGTTTTGATATAACTGACTGCTGTTTTGCTATAACTGCCTGCTGTTTTGCTATAACTGACTGCTGTTTTGCTATAACTGACTGCTGTTTTGATATAACTGACTGCTGTTTTGCTATAACTGCCTGCTGTATTCCTATAACTGACTTCTGTTTTGCTATAACTGCCTGCTGTTTTGCTATAACTGACTTCTGTTTTGATATAACTGACTGCTGTTTTGCTATAACTGACTGCTGTTTTGCTATAACTGACTGCTGTTTTGCTATAACTGACTGCTAATTTGCTATAACCGACTGCTGTTTTGCTATAACTGACTACTGTTTTGCTATAACTGACTACTGTTTTGCTATAACTGACTGCTGTTTTGCTGTACCTTACTGCTGTTTTGCTATAACTGACTGCTGTTTTGCTATAACTGACTGCTGTTTTGCAATAACTGACTGCTGTTTTGATATAACTGACTGCTGTTTTGCTATAACTGCCTGCTGTTTTGCTATAACTGACTGCTGTTTTGCTATAACTGCCTGCTGTTTTGCTATAACTGACTTCTGTTTTGATATAACTGACTGCTGTTTTGCTATAACTGACTGCTGTTTTGCTATAACTGGCTGCTGTTTTGCTATAACTGACTGCTATTTTGCTAAAACCGACTGCTGTTTTGCTATAACTGACTACTGTTTTGCTATAACTGACTGCTGTTTTGCTACAACTGACTGCTGTTTTGCTACAACTGACTGCTGTTTTGCTGTAACTGACTGCTGTTTTGCTATAACTGACTGCTGTTTTGCTATAACTGACTGCTGTTTTGATATAACTGACTGCTGTTTTGCTATAACTGCCTGCTGTATTCCTATAACTGACTTCTGTTTTGCTATAACTGCCTGCTGTTTTGCTATAACTGACTTCTGTTTTGATATAACTGACTGCTGTTTTGCTATAACTGACTGCTGTTTTGCTATAACTGACTGCTGTTTTGCTATAACTGACTGCTAATTTGCTATAACCGACTGCTGTTTTGCTATAACTGACTACTGTTTTGCTATAACTGACTACTGTTTTGCTATAACTGACTGCTGTTTTGCTGTACCTTACTGCTGTTTTGCTATAACTGACTGCTGTTTTGCTATAACTGACTGCTGTTTTGCAATAACTGACTGCTGTTTTGCTATAACTGACTGCTGTTTTGCTATAACTGACTGCTGTTTTGCTATAACTGACTGCTGTTTTGCTATAACTGACTGCTGTTTTGCTATAACTGACTGCTGTTTTGCAATAACTGACTGCTGTTTTGATATAAATGACTGCTGTTTTGCTATAACTGCCTGCTGTTTTGCTATAACTGACTGCTGTTTTGCTATAACTGCCTGCTGTTTTGCTATAACTGACTTCTGTTTTGATATAACTGACTGCTGTTTTGCTATAACTGACTGCTGTTTTGCTATAACTGGCTGCTGTTTTGCTATAACTGACTGCTATTTTGCTAAAACCGACTACTGTTTTGCTATAACTGACTACTGTTTTGCTATAACTGACTGCTGTTTTGCTACAACTGACTGCTGTTTTGCTACAACTGACTGCTGTTTTGCTGTAACTGACTGCTGTTTTGCTATAACTGACTGCTATTTTGCTATAACTGACTACTGTTTTGCTCTAACTGACTGCTGTTTTGCTACAACTGACTGCTGTTTTGCTCTAACTGACTGCTGTTTTGCTACAACTGACTGCTGTTTTGCTCTAACTGACTGCTGTTTTGCTATAACTGACTGCTATTTTGCTATAACTGACTACTGTTTTGCTCTAACTGACTGCTATTTTGCTATAACTGACTACTGTTTTGCTCTAACTGACTGCTGTTTTGCTACAACTGACTGCTGTTTTGCTACAACTGACTGCTGTTTTGCTGTAACTGACTGCTGTTTTGCTATAACTGACTGCTGTTTTGATATAACCGATCGCTGTTTTGCTATAACCAAGAATCAGTGTTTTCCGTTTTTATTTTTCAAAGCGATCCCGCATGACGAATTTCGCCACAAGAGGACACTGTTACATTACCTCACATGAACAGGAACAATGTTTGGTTCCGTGGAAACATAAAATCCGAGTGAAAATCAGTTTAAACCGATCTGCTCCATTTTAAAAAATCTGTGTATTTTTCGTTGAAAATCGGTAAAAACCGAAAATGCTGAGCCTTAGATATAACTGACTGCTATTTTACTATAGCTGACTGCTGTTTTGATATAACTGATTGCTGTTTTGCTGTATCTGACTGCTGTTTTCTCCTACTAATTTCCTATGTTACATGCACTTATTGTAAGTCGCTCTGGATAAAAGCGTCGGCTAAATGACTGTAATGTAATGTAATGAATCCAAGTGTGGCTCCACAAGACGATGTCATCGAGGGTGAGTGGTTGTTACATTTTATTTTTAGGGGGCCAAGCACTGAAGTGCAATGGCACCCTACTGTAATTGGTAGTTTTATTATTATTGTACACATTTTGTACAACTATATCAAAAATCTCCTAACAACAATTCAGTTTTATTACACCTGTTCCTTCTCCTGTCATACTACAAGATGCAACAACATCTGCCACCTTGGAGGAGCCAGCCAGCTTGGAAGGAAGTTCGGCACTGACTGCCGCACCAGAATCACCAGTTCGGGCACCAACTGCCTGGGTACTAATCCAAAAACTGAAAAACAAAATCCTCGTTCTAGAAAAGGAAAACAAGATGCTTAAGGACGAGCGGGACTTCCTGCGCCAGGCCCTCATTTCAGCCCAGCCTGCGCCAGCCCCTGGATCCACAGTGCTGCATCACACAGCCAAAGTCCAGCCTTTGAAGGCCAAGGAAAAGCGAAGAAGAAGAGAGGAATCAGGTAGATTTATGAGGGGATGAACGATGGAAAATAAAAGGAGGAAACATGTAATTGCTCTGTCACCAATCATCGTAAGGGATTGTAAAATCAAGTCCTATGAGGCCAACTGATCTACAGTATTCCATTAATAGGTGATTTTAGGGAGGGGTATGCTTTTCACTTCATTAAATATGATGAGCACAAGCAATTGTCTGTGTTATATATTTAGTTTAATTATCTGCTTTTTTTCAGAATCTACTGAAGGGTCTGAATCAGACCTGGGGTGCTCTTCTGACTCCTCGGACTCCAAAGAGGGCAAGAAGAAGAAAAAGAAGAGTAGGAAGAGTAGCAGCCCTGACAAAGGGCAGTTTGGAAGGCGAGGTATTTGACCACTATCAAGTAAATCGATGCACGTATGAAACCAAAAGTTGAAGGCATTGAAATGTAGTTGGAGCTACATTTCATAGTAATAACATCATCCATACTGAAGACATTAACTTGATTGGAAATTAATCATTATTATTCATTTTTAGAGTAAGGTTTCGTCGTGTTTTATCTCCCACTTATTTTTTCATTATTTACTATCATGTGCCAATATTAAGGTGCTCCACAGTGAATGGGCAGACTAACTGTCTGTGGCTTCACTGTAGGTTGTTTGCTCTAGCTTTCTAGTTCAAATGGGCTTAATTGTATGATAGGTGTCTCTATTGCCATCCTTGAATCGGATGATATTCTGCAGTGATGATGATCATTAATACAAGTGCTGTCCATAATACTTAAACTGGGCTGATTTTTTTCTCTCTTCCTCTCCAAGTGACGACACCAAATGAGGTGACCAATCGTTATAAGGCTGTGTTCAGCCATTACCAGCGGCATCTTTCGTTCACCATGGCATGTAACAAGTTGTCCGTGAGCAAGGAAACCATCAAAATGACCGCCATTATTGCAGAGGTGGATATGTTTGTTCCCTTGGACAAAAAGCCTCCATACAAAAATGGTGAGCCATTGGCAGGTTACGCCAAAACCTGCAAAGCCTTCCTGGAGCAGAACCAGGACATTGCACAGGACCTGGAGGCCCGCCGGAAGAGAAAGGAGCTCCTGCCTTTAAAATACAAATTCAACAAGTAATTGGCGTAAGGTTGGTGTATTCCCTTTTACAAGTGCTTTTTCATGGTCATGTTTGTGAAACTACTTTTTTGTAGGTTGTTTTTAAAATAAATCTTGAAATAGTCATTCACTTGGTGGCTTGCGGTGCATTTGTTCATTGCGTGCAACTTCCTTTATACAGGACAGTGATTTGTTTATGGACAGTACAACATGCCCTGATGGTTATTGTCAATGTTGTCTTTACTAGGCAGTGGACCCCACCCTGGGGGACGAGTGCAGGTTTTGTAGAGGTTTGCCATGGTGGAGTTTTTTTTACTCCAGCTACTCTGGCTTTTCTTTGTATTGTGATGGTTTGTTTACTTAATTATTCTTTATGGGTCTTAATTATTTTCTACTTTTTTTCGAAATGGTTTTAAGCCATTGTTCTTACAAAATAAATAATTAAACTTTCAATGAGTGTCTTTCTTCTAATCATTGTAAGTCATCAATAATGTTCAGTATTCCTTTAGCTTATTCCTTTTGCATATACTTCTGTGATTTGAAGTACAGTGATTGTTGTGTCTTTATAAGGTTAGTGTATTAGTAGTTGACACCCTGGATGTATAGATGGAGCTTGTCACCCACACACATGCATGTGTCCAAACGAAGAAATATGGCGTCTCAACTTCCGGGTATTCGGTGAGTGCATTTGACTCAGAGGTTTTCCCATCTTAAAAATATGCCCATTGTTGAAGGCCATGTACCTTGTACATGATGGTTGACTTTTGAAGACTTTATTATGAGATGCACTAATGATTTGGACCGTCCTGTTTTCCCCCAGTGTTCAACTCACTGAACATCAGCCGCGACACCATGTTGGAGGGTGCAGTATGAAGACCATCCGTGCGAAGTTTGCCATCCTGAGGATGATTACGCACAACGCAGAGGGACGCTGTCTCACAACCATGGAGGCTCTGGCTGAGCAGGTACTGAATGCATAGAGTAAGCATTTGCCAGCAAGTGTATCTTGTTCTTACAAAGGGTTTATTATTCCTTGCCCACTTAACAGAAGTCCTGTTGTCGACTTGTACTTGAAGTTTCAGGGTGCTCTGAACATAGTGGTGCTGCTGACTGGAGAGACCATCACAGATCTGAAGCTGCTGGGGAGGGGGGACATCATCGTGAGCACCCCAGACAAATGGGACAGCCTGTCTCAGTGCTGGAAAAAAGAGTAAAACGTCCACAATGCCAGCGTGTTCATTATGGATGAGACCCATCTCATTGTAGGAGAACACCCATCTCTAGACCCAGAAGGTCAAGGTGTCAGATCAGCCCAAGTTTAATTACATGGCAGCAAACTTTCCATTTTAGAGAGCACACATGCGCTGGACCTAGAATGTCCTGTGAGAGCTACAAGATTTTTCTGTATATATGCTACTTAATGTGTATTTTTATGTAATTTTTTCGCCTTTAATCTATAGTAGCAATTAGTAGTTTTCGCCATAGTTTTGTGGCAGTATGAAGGGCACGGAAGGCAGTGGCTCTCAACCACTAGGGGGGAGTATAACAGAACACACATGTGATTTCCCATTCCCAGAGTTGCCTGGGGCTGTCTTTCACACTTTAATTCAATGGTCTATGAACAATAAATCATACTTGATTGAGCCTTGCAGTCATGTGTTTTCATTCAAGGTTTCATCATTCTACCTATAAACAATAGAACAGTCTAAAATGTGTAACGTGTCCATAACACATTTATTAGTTACTAACTACATGCCTGATGTGTTTTTGTGTAATAAAACAAATAAAATGACAACATAAACTTAAATATTCTATTGCATAATTATCAACATTTATAAATGATCTATCATTGTGTTGTTGGAGAGTCCCAAGAAGTGATTGTTAGCCTACTGTAGCCTGCATGTCTATTTACAACGGTCCGCTTTCTCTATCAATTATGAAACACTTTAGCCACCGACAGCTACCAGGGGGTGTCCCCCCCCCCGACAACTATTGGCCCGAATCCCACCAATCAAAGTTCACTAGGTTGCTAAGTAATTTCCCCAGAGGTTAGCCATCGTTCATGCTAGTCAATGCATTGGGAGCAGCGCCATTGACGTACTGCTGAGTTGGACTAGCGAGTGGCTGTGAATGTTCTCATTCATCCGGGTCATGGTTATCCAAAGGAGTTGAATCAAGTGCAACTGGACTTGGTATATATCCGTGAAGGCGTTTCGCCTCTCATCCAAGAGGCTTCCTCAGTTCGTGCCTTTCTGACTAGACCAAGCTAGTCTGACTGGCTGGTGATGAGACTCAGAATTTATCCTCTAGGAGTCGTTGTCAGAGCTATAGATGTCCATGGCTCTTTGTGATCCGATGTTTACCAAGGCCCGTCGCTAACAGAGCCATATATATGCGTGGCTCTTTTGTGTACCGATGTTTGGCCGCGCCCATCGTTATCGGAGCTATTGATTTGCATTTGTTTAGCAGCGACGGTGGTTGGGGGTGTTAGTTTGGACTTCGTTATTCAGTGGTCATGAGAGTCGTTGGAGCCGTTAGTGAGCGACTGTTGTTCTTGGAGGCTAGGCTTCTTGAGTCTCCTGCGTAGAGATGAAAGGACTGCATTGTAAGTGGGAGATCGGTGGTGTCGCAGACCTCCTCCTCTGTTGAGGGATGGTTTTTCCAGTTTCACATATGGCTTCCTTCACCCCTCTTTCAAACCCTCTATCTTCTCTGTCCAAAATGTGTACGTTGCTGTCCTCGAAGGAGTGTGTCTTCTCCTTTAGGTGTAGATAGACTGCTGAGTCTTGTCCTGAGGAGTTTGGCCTTCTGTGTTGGGCCATCCGTTTGTGTAGTGGTTGTTTGGTTTCTCCTGTGTATAGGTGAGGATTGAGGATTGCACTGACCTATACATAGGAGAAACCAAACAACCACAAGGAGACGATCTACCGGTTCAGGGGGAACCGCACACCGACAGCTCTCAGAATGAACTTGAAATTAATTGAGTGGAACCACTGGTTGGCAAAGAAATACAGGGAAGTAGTGGTTCGATGCCTTTTCAGGGGTATTAGAGCATTGTACAAATGTTAATGTTTTATGAGTGGTGTGAATACATTATCAAGCCTCAATAAGCAAGGCAGGAATGAGATTTTGAAAATGGTCTACTCATTTATAATGACTACTGTTGATTCTTAAGTTGCATTTATAGGTAACTGGCAATTTATTGTAGCTTAAAATAAGACATGCAGGGAAAACACACTTTAGGGGGCTGTTCATGAGAAATTCCCAAGAAATTACTTGGAAGTTATGCCATAGGAACACGTTTTAATTTAGGGTGCTGTTCATGAGAAATTACCAATCAAAACTTAAGTACTCATCAGTATATGTTGGTTTACAGTAAACGTCATGGGGGACATTTGATGTCCCCCATCACCAATTGCAATTTCACATTGTAAAAAGGCTAACCTGTTGTTTTCCACATACTACCTGGTGAACTTGATGGGGTTTTCCAGAGTTAATATGGTCCATGAAATGTGGTGCATCCTGAGATTTAACCCAGACGTCATCCATAAAACTGAACCAATTGCTATGTGGTGTCTCTGGATAGGACATCAGAGCCCTCCTTTCCATTTACTCCATGTACAAGTTGGCCACTACAGGTGAGACTGGGGAACACATAGCACACCCATGCCTCTGCCTATAGTACTGCCCCCTGTATGTGAACTACGTGGACTGGAGACACAGCTTCAGGAGCAGACACACTCGGTCAGTATTAAGGATGGTCCTATTGCTAAGGGTGGGGTCGTTTTGTAATATCATATTGACTACCTCCACTGCATAATCAGCAGGAACCACGTGAAGAGAGACTTAACATCATAAGACACCATTGTTTCATCCCCCTCCATAATGATGTCCCTCACTTTATCCACAAACTCTATAGTGTTCTGAATGTGACGTTCATTACTGCCTACCAACAAGTTAAGAAAAGATGCAAGAAACTTAGAGATGTTTTAGGTCACTGAGTTAATCATACAAACAACAGACTGTAATGGTACATCCTGTTTATGTATCTTAGGTAAACCATACAGATTAGGTGTGCCATCCCCTGGGTATAATCTGTGGTAAATATTCTGTCAATAGGGGGAAGCTACACCTAATCTAGGTTTACCTAAGATATGTAAACAGGAATTGCCTCTGAGGCCAAACTTTAATAGGTATCCTGAATCAAATTTAACCTACTTCTGTTGATGCAAATAACAGCATTGATTTTGTTTTTCCCTTTACCCAGACTGTGTACAGTTATCTGATCAGCAGCATGGTGAGCAGGAGAGGAGCCCCAGTCTGGCCAAGGAGGAACAACAGGAACTCTGGATCAGTCCACAGGAAGACCAACTTCCATTGCAGGGGGTAGTTGATACCTCTGAGTCCATATCTACTCCTCTTTGTGATGGAAATGATGATGGTAAAGATCAGCCTCTGCCCTCACAGCTCTACCAAACCCAGACAGAGGGAGACACAGAGCCCCCAGCGGTCACCTCATTTGAACTGATACAACTGGATGTCAAAGAAGAAAACTTTTTAATATCAGAACCAACAAGTGACGACCATACCCTCTCAAACTGCTGTCATGTAACTAAGAGTGAAGCTGATCATACTAGCAGTCGCCAAAACTGTGAGGAAGCGGATACAACTCAGAAAGCAAGGCTGGAACCTCACAAAAAGCCCTACAACAAGTGCAAGATTTGTGGGAAAGTGCTTTATAATTTGGAAATTTTCAAAATCCACATGAGATTTCATACAGGGGAAAAGCCTTTCAAATGCACCACTTGTGGGAGAGAGTTTACCTGGAAGTATAACATGGAGAGGCATACAAGAACTCATGCAGGGGAGAAGCCATTTAGATGCACTACGTGCGGGAAAATGTTTACCCATGAGTCAAGTTTTCAAAAGCACATAAGGCCTCATACAGGTGGGAAGCCATTCCGATGCACCACGTGTGGGAAATGTTTTACCCATGAATCAAGTTTTCAAAGGCACGTAAGGACTCATACATGGCTGAGGCCATTCAGATGCACCACTTGCAGAAAAAGGTTTACCCGGAAGTCACATTTGCAAACACACATGAGGACTCATACAGGGGAAAAGCCATTCAGATGCACCACGTGTGGGAAAATGTTTACCTGGAAGTCAAGTCTTCAAAGGCACGCAAGGATTCATACAGTGGAGAAGCCATTCAGATGCACCACGTGCGGGAAAATGTTTACCCATGAGTCAAGTTTTCAAAGGCACATAAGGACTCATACATGGCTGAAGCCATTCAGATGCACCACGTGCAGAAAAATGTTTACCCGGAAGTCACATTTGCAAACGCACATGAGGACTCATACAGGGGAAAAGCCATTCAGATGTGCCACATGTGGGAAAATTTTTACCTGGAAGTCACAATGGCAAATACACGTAAGGACTCATACAGGGGAGAAGCCATTCAGATGCACCACGTGCGGGAAAATGTTTTCCCGGAAGTCAAATTTGCAAGAGCACATCAGGACTCATACAGGGGAGAAGCCATTCAGATGCACCACGTGTGGGAAAACGTTTAACCAGAATTCAAGTTTACAAACGCACATAAGGACTCATACAGGGGAGAAGCCATTCAGATGCACCATATGCAAGAAAATGTTTGCCCATAAGTCAACTTTTCAAAGGCACATCAGGACTCATACAGGAGAGAAGCCATTCAGATGCACCACGTGCGGGAAAATGTTTACCCAGAAGTCAAATTTACAAAGTCACCTAAGGACTCATGTACAGGGCATAAGCAATTCAGGTGCTGTGATTATGGAGGTGGTTTCACCTCAAATTGTCATCTCAAACAACATGTCATGATCCACACAGGTGAGAGGCCTCACAGGTCACTGCAAAAATAAGTTAACTGACTACTCATCTTAATTATTTATAACATTTTTTTTATCGGCAACATATGTCAGGGGGTTAAATTGAATCAAGACTTTTTGATATTAAGGAGCAGGAACCATAGTAATTAAGCAGAAAGTGCAATCACATTGCATCAGGACCATATATTCACATACGCTATGTTTAGAGGGTCCCAATTAAAAAATGCTACAGCGAAATTTCTTAAAATTCAGGTTTTTGGTAGTAGGTAGAACCATGGTATGTAAGCAGAAAGTTCAATCACATTATTTTATCATTATTTCGAACATGTCTGGTTACAGACCCCGTTACAGACGCACCGTGACTACCACCGAGGCGTTGCAGTATTTACAGCAGTGATTTTAAATTGTTTGAAAAATAGTATTAAAGTTGTTAAAATGTTAATTTTGGTGTCAGTCGTTTCTTAACAGACATACTAACACATGTAATGCATTAATATTTCAACTGGTTTTTTGTCTTGACAGAATCTCATCTCAGCTCATCTCATCATCAGCCGCTTCTCCGGGGTCGGGTCGCGGTGGCAGCAAGCTGAGTCGGACACTCCAGACGTCCCTCTCCCCAGCAACGCCCTCCAGCTCCTCCTGGGGGATCTCAAGGCGTTCCCAGGCCAGGTTGGACATGTAGTCCCTCCAGCGAGTTGTCACCACAACGGTCCGGTACAACATCCGCATTACTGCTGATGCTGCACCAATCCGCCAATCTGCACCAATATGCTCGTAGGTTTAAGACCCGTGGGCGGTCCCATGGTTGTTCCAGTAGTTTTTAAGTTCCGGTCATTGTCTGGGACTGTTTCAATGGTTATTTTCAGTTCTTTTTTTATTTTATTTTTTTACATATCACGTTTTATGGGCCTTGTTACATTTGTTAATTAGCACGTGTTTTCAGTTTTGTTTTTCCGGTTTCCCTTCTTTTTTCATTGTTTATTGTTACCGTCTCACTGTAAATATTCAAGTTCTGTTTGTGTTTTAAATGTTTGAAAGTTAGTATTAAAAGTCGTGATAATGTTAACTTTGGTGTCAGTCGCTTCTTAACAGACATACTAACATATGCAATGCATTAATATCTCAATTGGTTATTTATCTTGACAATAGAGTTTAATCACCGCCCATAGCCATTTTACATAGGAGTGAAATCCCGGTCGTTGTCATGTTAAAAATAGCACACACTCACATGTCTCCACAGCGCATGTTCATGCCAGAATCTGATTTGCATGTCACACCCAATGTAAGTGAAGGAGTTGATGAGTTTGAGAAAGTTTGGTTCAGGTAAGAGAAAGACAGTGATCTTATTACTAGTGATTGGATGTATTGGGATGATTATATGTGTACATTGGTGGTTTTGCAGACCCAAGGCGTAGCCCAGCTCCACTGGAGTTACAAGGGGTGCCACAGAAAATTACGATGGGGGGGTTAGTTAAAGGCGTTTAACTCCTCCACGTGACACCCAAGACCACATACCGTCCATGTCAGGTACAATATCAGCTCAAATCACAGGTAGTAATCCAAAGGAATTGAATCAAGTGCAACTGGACTTGGTATATATCCGTGAAGATGTTTCACCTCTCATCCAAGAGGCTTCCTCAGTTCGTGCCTTTTCTGACTAGACCAAGCTACTAGTGTGACTGGCTGGTGAAGAAACTCAGATATTTATCCTCTTTGGAGTCGTTATCAGAGCTATTGATGTCCATGGCTCTTTGTGTTCCGATTTTTAGCAACAGATAGTAATAGGTGTAGCACCAGTGTTTAACAGTTTGCTGGCAGCAGGAGTCATGATCCCTTGTGCTCATTCACCAGTGAGGATGCCTGTCTTTCCAGTTTAAAAGACAATGCTGGAGAATCAGCCAGCAGAGTGGCGATCCATGCAAGATTTACAAGCAAAATGCAGCAGTGTCCGTGTGCACCCAGACTCTCAGTATTGGTTTGTGTCTATGTACATGCATGGGTGCCAATTGTGCCTAATCCATATACTATACTTTCTCAGGTTCCACCTGGTAGTATGTGATTTTCTGTAATCGATTTGGCTAATGCATTCTTCAGTGTTCCAGTACATCCAAACTCTTAGGGTAAAACATTTAAGTGGGCCAGGATGCCACAAGGTTATATTGAGTTCCCAGCAGTCTACTTGCAGGTTTTGCATGCAAGACTGGAGAATTTAGGTCTTCCAGCAAGGAGCGTGCTGATACGGTATGACAACGATTTGATGATGAACAAAACAAGCTTGTGAGATTGGTTGCATTGCTAAAACATCTGGCAGAGCAGGGCCACAAGGCCAGTCTGAGTAAATTGCAATTTGTCTAGGAAAAAGTCACCTTTCTAGGGCATGAGATCACTTAAAAAAAATGTTTTAAATGGTAAACCACTGAGGTCAAAGCAAGTGGAAGCCATCTTCAAAATTTGAAAACCTTTCACTAAGAAGCAATTAATGTCATTTTTAGGGATAACAGCCACTTTTGACAGTGGATCTGTGACTATGCATCCCTGGAGGCTCCACTATTATCTATTACGCATGTCCATGGACTAAAACCAACTGACAATGTGGCGTAGACAGAAGCTGCTGATGCAGCTCTCACTCAAATAAAACAGACTTTGACTACCACAAATACGTTAGAACTGCCTGATTCAGACAGGGGCGGCATGGTGGTACAGTGGTTAGTGCGGTCACCTCACAGCAAGAAGGTCCTGGGTTCGAGCCCCGGGGTAGTCCAACCTTGGTGGGTCATCCCGGGTCGTCCTCTCTGTGGAGTTCGCAAGTTCTACCCATGTCTATGTGGGTTTCCTCCGGGGGCTCCGGTTTCCTCCCACAGTCCAAAGACATGTAGGTCAGGTGAATTGGCTGTACTAAATTGTCCCCAAGTGTGTGTGTGTGTGTGTGTGTGTGTGTGTGTGCGTGTGGGCCATGTGATGGTCTGGCAGCCTATCCAGGGTGTCTCCTCGCCTGCTGCCCAATGACTGCTGAAATAGGCTCCAGCATCCCCGTGACCCTGAGAGCAGGATAAGCGGTTCAGAGAATGAATGGATGGATGGATGGATAATTCAGACTGAACATTCACATGGACTGTGGATGGAGAATATGGTTTTTGACAAGAGACAGAGAGGAAAAAGAAGAAAAAGGCTAAGTGCACATATGTAAATAACGTATGGCAGTCTGAGGATAGACGCCCTTGCCTGCCTAAGTGTTTTTTTCCTTTATATGTAAAATTAGCACATGGGAAGGATTATGTATCAAAAGGGGGGATGGTGGATGCAGTAAACAAACACTGGTTAACGAGTGGCTTCATAAATCATTCCCAAAATGTTTGATCCAAATGTTTAATTTTTTGGAAAACAATGCCACAAGAGGGCAAATCACACAAGCCTCAGGCCACCCTCCATCTGACCAACCATTTGATCACCTAAAGATGTATGTCATTGAACTAACACCATGTGAGGGAAATAAATATTGTCTTATGATTGTTGACATGTTTTCTAAGTGGGTTGAAGTTTTCCCTACAGGAAAGGCAGATGCCTCCATAGTAGCAAAGGTGCTAGTAAGAGAGATTATTCCCAGATGGGGAAATACCACAGAAGATCAGCAGTGATAACAGAACTCAGTTTGTAAATAGTGCTATTGAAGAACTTTCAACATTTTTGGGCATTAATCTGAGGCAAGTTTGTGCCTATCAGCTACACAGTGGTGGAGCAGTGGAGAGAGAAACTGGGACGATTAAAATTAAACTGCTCAAATGTTGAAATGAGACAGGACATGGATAAAAGCAATACTGTTAGTGCTGATGCCTATGAGAGCAAGAGGAATGGCTACATCAGGTCTGTCGCCTTTTGAAATCCTCACAGGCAGACCCATTAACACTGAAATAGCCCTTCCCCCATAAAAGCAGGTCCTCAGCTCAGATCTCATCAAGGATGTAATGCCTAACTATTGAAAATAACTAAACAAAATGCTGAGTTCTATTCACATGCAGGTGAGATCGGCACGTCCACATAAAATAGAGGGTCATCTGCATACCTGAAGGCAGGAGATTGGGTGCTGATAAAGGACCTAAAGAGGAAATATTGGAAGAAACCCTGTGGGCTGGGCCCCACCAAATGCTCTTGACCACACCTACAGCAGTGGAGGGGAGAGTCAGCTGGACCCAAGCTAGCCACTGCAAGAAGGTGCCACCGCTGGAGACGGAGGTCGAGGGTGAGAGACCCGCTTTGCTCACAAACAAGGAAGAGAAGTTGACGTGGCCAGCTCTCACTGAGGTTTAAAAACCTACCGAGAGCCAATGGTTGCTACGCTATAGAGAAAAGCATTATTTTATCTAATGGAGCCTGATAACAATAGGGCACCATTGAATTTCTTTGTAGTGATGAGGCCACCTGAAGGCAAGCCCTGGTATTCTTTTAGGAGAAGGGGTCAAGGGGCAGGAGAACCATGTATTGTCTTACAATAATAACTATTGTGATTGTCGGTCCCATATTATTGCTTTTGATTCTCTGCAATATAACAATGTGGTAACAACGATCCATGTTACATTCTCATTCAACACCTTTCACACCCATCATATCCAAATTGCCAGACATAAAGATGACAGGAGATCAATGTCTTGTTGTGCAGGAGAGATATGTGTGGTAGGGATAGCTGTTTACTCACCACTGACCCTACAGTTCACCCTGGTCAACGTTTGGTTGGATTTCTGGTTGAAGTTGAATTGAAGTTTATTGGTTATGGATAAGCGATAATCACTATCGTGTCACTACATGTGGAACAGAACAGTGTAACATGCTAGTCACAGACCAACTTACAGCTGACGGCTTGAAACAGTCTGCAGTCTGGTGCCAAAAAGATGGAAATCCACATGCCATATAGATGCAGATTGGCCACTGGGGCATCAATCACAGAGATGTAAAGATATTGCTAACTCCACAGTAGCCACCAAGACTGTTGGAACCCCTCTAATGTGTGTAAGACACTTTGATACCTATAGGGGAAATCTGGCTATAACTAGGATGAAAGAATGGGCCACCTCTTGTAACTTTAGTAATTGTTGGATTTGTTAGAATTTACCTATGCCGTCTCAATCACCTATGGTAGTTCCAGTGCCGTTGTCCGCAGCAGACTTTAGGGTGTTCAATATTAACCTATTTTACACATCCTCTCTCTGTTATGTCTCAGGGCTTATTCATTATGATCTACCTAATAGTGAGGTAGATATAATCTTATTTGCCTTGTCTGAGTTCAATAAATTTACAGGCCGTGTGAGTTGAGCTATGCAGTATTATGGAAGGTATCCAATTTGGAACAACGGTAAATGCAGTGCTTCAATATAGTGTACAGTTTCTGCAAGATGTTTGTTTGTGTGTACAGGACCCCAGTTATGAAATTACTGCAGACACTACTTGTTGTAATGAGATAATAAGATAACATTCAGTAAGCAACCCATACTGCCTGAAGAGGTCAATCTGTGGTGATCAGGCTTACAGCTGTTTCCTCATATGGTATATCTGCAGCTCAGGAGGAAATCAAGTCCCTCTCTACTGTGTTAGAACATCAAATGAACATCTCTACAGCTGCCGTCACGACCACGGCGAGACGCTTAGATGATGTTGGACGCGTAGCAACTGAATATAGGATGGTGTTAGATCTTCTGTTAGCCTCACAGGGTGGTGTATGTAAGATGATCTCCAGAATGTTGTGCATACATTACTATCAACAATGCAGAAATATCAGAATTGAAACATGATACTGAACAAGGGGTAAAGGGTGTTTGGCCCCTTGGTATCTGTGGGTGTGTCATTTATGGGTACTCAGAATTTGGGTATCCTTCTGTTTTTCATTATTGTTTTTGTCATTATTTGTATGATTTGGGTGATCCATAAATATTGTATTAAGACTGTACTTAATGTTGTACAAGTTAAATATTCTGATCCCTGGGTCCCACCATATAATTGTGATGAGGAGGAGGAGGAGGAGGATTTTAGCAAGCGTCTGCAGTGACCTGACTTGAGTTCCCCCAGATCCCATCCTTTATTTAGAGTTATTGGTTTCTTTTCTCTTCCTTATGTAAAACCAATGTCTGTGAATGTTCTCATTCATCCAGGTCATGGTTATCCAAAGAAATTGAATCAAGTGCAACTGGACTTCAAGTATATATACCAAGTCCAGTTGCACTCGATTAAATTCCTTTGGATGTAAAACCAATCAACATGTGTGTGTTAGGAATATCTCTCATTTGTTGTTTCATCATTTATTCATTGTTTAATGTTACTGGGGACTATGTTGTGTTTTAGATGAATTTTGAGCATTCACATAAGTTTTTCCCAAATGTCAACGCTGGGTTTTTTCTTGTGGTTATGGTTGCTCAGAATAGTGTAGGTAACTTCTTGAGTCTTTTACTCATTTCTAGTCAGGAGCGGGGTGAGATGTTTGGCTCGAGAGGACATGGGATAATTGTGACTTCTGTCTGACTGGTGAGTTTATATGGAGTGTGTTGATGTAAACCTGATGCATGTCAGTTGGCTTACAACTGACAGACAGGCCTCACAGTTATTCTGTGTGAGGTAAGATGTTCCCCAAGCAATATATCCATTGTTATGTTTTCTTTGTTGTTTTATCGAGACGATTTGTTGTTGATTAAAAGTAATCAAAAGGGGGGATTGTGAGGGCAATTCATCTATGTATGTTGCTTACTTTTAATCTTTGACCACAGATCAACTATACTATGCTTACATTGTTGAACAGATATCTGGGGGCTCATATGTAGTAGGACAAGGAGGGGGTTTGAAAGTGCCTCTTCTTATGCCAAATGGTATGGGCCTGATAACAGAGGGAGGTGTGAAAGCCATTTGAGTGTCATGGGAAGCAGTCCTGGAGGGTCCTGGCAGAAGGTGAGGACAAAGGAGATGATCTCTTGAAACAATAAACAAGCTCTGTTACCCAGCAGGAGGTTCACCCAGCAAGAGTTCGCCAAGATAAGTTGTCTCCTCCAAGACAGGACGATGGAGACACTCTTTTAAGTATGCACCTACCCCCTCTTCATGACAAAAGAGACTCTGGGTACATATCATTGTGATCAAAGCAATGAGCGTTCTTCTACTGTATGGTATAAAGATGGTGTGCTCTGAGATCAGGTCATTGAACATATATTAAAAACGTGTGACAATACTGTAAGAGATTTTTGTCTCGCTCCTCATTTAATGACATATACATATATATACACGCCTTCACCCAAAACAAGTAAAACACAATACAAAGATAGTAATGATTCACTATTTCCGTATTCAAATGTGAGGCTGCACCCTAGATGAGGACAGTATTTGGTGCTCTATAGTGCTCTATAGTGTCCCTTGGCAAGATTTTCAGTGGCACAGCGTAGTTGAGATGGCCGCAAAAGAATCCTGTTGCTTTTTGCCAGAACTGCTGCCGAGTTGACAAACAGTTGACTGAGTGGAGCCGCCATGGTTTACTCTTTCTGGGTACTGACAGCTGGGTAGACTGTGCCCGGGGATTTGAATTCAGAGTTACCTTCTCCTAGCCTTTGCCTAAAGAGGCACAAGGCAGCAGGTGGATTTGAAATCAGAGTTCCCTTCTCCTATCCCAGTGTGTTGGCTGGACGTGGCACCATGGGAAGTACCATACAGGCATGCAGGAGGACCAGATCTATCAGTAGGGACGTCGTCCTTAGCCAAAGGGCCCTTGCTAAGGTAAGATGCTACCCCTCTACAGCCTGCGGTTGCAGTTTAGCGTCTTACTAAAGATGTCTTACTTACTTATTTAACGTCAGAGTGGAATTAAATAATTGCCACGACAGTAATGATGGCAGTGGAATGGCGATTGAAGAGTTAATGGAGAATAAAAACCTATCGTGCCTAAATGACGGAAGTGATACAAGAATAAATATCAGAACAGGCACAGAATCGGCATTAGATCTTATACTAGTGTCAGATTCACTGGCAGGTGTTTGCTCGTGGGAAGTAATTGGAGGAACCACTGTAGGAGGTGACCACTATCCTATAGTGATTGAAGTAGGGTTGGGTTTGCAAGAACATGATACTGATGGGTTACAGAAATGGTCTTTCATTGGTGCTGACTGGGAGATATTTACATATATCAGTGAACAAGAAATGCAAAAAAAGGATATTAATGAAGATGTTGATAGTTCAAATGTTTCTGTTTGTAAAGCTATTCTAGAGGCTGCAAAGAAGTCCATTCAGATGAAGGGAGGTCAGCATAGGAATGTGATAAAGCAATTCAGTCTAGAAATAAAGCTTTTAAAATGTTGAAAAGGAAACACAATTTTCAGAATCTTATAGAATATAAAAGAATGCAAGCAAATGTAGGAAGATCATAAAAAATGCAAAGAAGGAATTTTGGAGGTCATTTTGTAACTCAGTGGGAAGGAAACAGAAATTGATAAACTTTGGAGAATGATAAAAAGAATGAATGGGATTAAAAGGGAATATGGGTATCCAGTATTAAATGATGGTGAAGTAACAGCAGTGATAACGTATATGAAGAGAAGGCAGAGATGCTGGCAAAAACTTTTGTTAAAATTCACAGTTTTAACAATATTCGTGAAGAAGGGAAAATACAATAGCTGAGAATGAGGAGCTGTTACAGCAAGAAGAAGACTCCAATGACCTACTAAACAAGCCATTTAAAGAGACAGAACTGGGCCACTCTCTCAAAAAAAACACGAGATGTCAGCACCAGGAAAAGGTAGGATCTCTTATTTAACGATAAAACATCTTAGTGAACCATCGAAGGATATTTTATTGAAATTATATAATGAAGTTTGGGAAGGTGGGAAATTGCCACAAAGCTGGAAGGAGGCTGTTTTAATTCCAGTATGTAAACCAGGAAAGGATTGTACAAACCCAGAGAATTATAGACCAATTTCTTTAACAGCAAACATGTGCAAAATAACGGTGAAAATCACAAATGAAAGGTTAACATATTATATAGACAATAAAGGTTATATTGTGGTGATACACAATTGAGGGTAGATTCACCAGGGGCTGCTGCTCCTTTAAGGCAGACGTTCAGAGTGTGACGTAGGCACTGTTCAGAGTTTCCGGGGGGGGGGGCATGTTTGCAGCAGCCTAGCTAGCGGTTAGCTGGTTGCCAGGAGAGGTTGTGCTGTATCGGTGTTGTTTTGTGTGGCGAGTAAACGGAATTGACTCGACTCGATCTCTCCGTCTCCTCATTCCTGCACTCCCACGTTGGTGACCCCGCACGTTGACAACGAACATGTCGACCCGAAGCGATGACGACACCGCTCCGGCTCCGAGGGATGCTAACGGTATGGCTCATGTTAGCGCTAGCATCTCAGCAGCGACGGTGAAGTTGCCCGACTTTTGGCAGCACAGTCCCCGGCCATGGTTTCAGCACATTGAAGCCCGGTTCGAGCTGGGAGGAATAACGCGGGACGGTACGAGGTATTTCCATGTGGTGGCGGCGTTGGATGCCCAGACAACGGCCCGAGCTATGGGGCTACTGGAAGCCCCCCGGCTGTGGGAGATACGGCGCATCAAGGCCTTCCTTTTGCAGCTCTTCCAGCTGTCGGAGATGGAGAAGGCGGATAGCAAACCTTCTGAGCTGCTGGAGAAGATGTTGGCCGTTTTGGGCTTGGCGGACCCGTCCTTCATTTTCACCCATATTTTTCTACGGTATCACCCAGCGCCTGTGCGCACAGCGGTAGCCAGCTCCCCCCCTCTCCTCAGTGGCGCCCCCAGAAATTTTTCATCGGGGTGGCCAAATGGGGCCACTGAAAATCTTGGGGTGGCACACCAAAACCAAAGGCCATGACTGAATTTCGGGAATTCTATGATGCTTTTGTAGTATACTGTGTAGACTAGTTGAAAACTGTCAATATGAGAGTTAAGAAAAATATACATTATTGATTTAAATGAACAGCACCTAATGTAAGATATCAGATAGAAGCATATTATGCATAATCAGAAGCATATTCTGCATATGCGACTCATGGCTGGGGGGGCCAGCGGGGGGGCCAGGGATAGTATCAGGGTGGCTGTGGCCACCCCTAGCCACCCCTTGGGGGCGCCACTGCCTCTCCTCCACCAAAGTCTACCGCGCTCTGGGTGCGGAAGCGGACAGGATTTTCCTTGCCAACCGGCAGCGGTTCGTTCATGCGATGCTCCCCACCCAGACCTCGCCCCCGCCTCTGGAGGACGCAGCGGGCGCCGCGGCTGCGGTGGCTGCCCGCCGCTAGCGTGACAGCGGGCTGTGTTATTACACAACAGGTTTGGTGCCAGGGCCAAGCAGTGTCGCCCGCCATGCAGCTTTAGCGTTCAGGGAAACGCCAGGGCCGGCGCTCAATAGCAGCAGGCTGTTGTTTATCAAGGACGCCTTATCTGGCCGGCGGCTGCTGGTCGATTCGGGCGCTCAGCGTAGCATCCTGCCTGCATCGGCCGCAGACACCATGGCCGGCGGACAAGGCCCCCCGGTGGATGCCGCGAACGGTACGCCCATACGTACCTATGGCACCAGGTATGTGGAGGTGTGTTTCGGCGGGCGGTGTTTCGGCTGGGACTTGTTATGGACGCGGTGTCGGTTCCCCTCCTGGGGGCGGACTTCCTGTGCGCCTTCAGGCTGCTGGTGGACGTTACGAACTGTCGCTTGATCGATGCCGTCTCTTTCGCTACATAGCCGTGCACACTGGGAGGTGCAGGGACGCTCGGCCTGTCAAACATGCTCGCCGCCGGAGACACGTATCAACGACTGCTCACAGAGTTTCCTGACCTCACCACACCTACGTTCTAGTCAGCGGTGGCCAAGCACGACATGGAGCACCATATTGCCACCGACGGCCTCCTGGTCTACGCACGTGCTCGGCGCCTCGACTCTGCTAAGCTCGCGATCGCCAGGGAGGAGTTTGCCACCATGGAACGCCTCGGCATTGTGCGCCGCTCGGACAGCCCGTGGGCCTCCCCCATGCACATGGTTTCTAAGGCTGACGGCAATTTTCGTCGCCTGAACAACGCCACAACCCCTGACCGGTACCCCGTCCCGCACATACAGGACTTCTCCGCCCACCTGGCGGAGGCCACCATCTTTTCCAAAGTAGATTTGGTGCGGGGCTACCACTAGGTACCGGTCCACCCTTGGGACGTTCCCAAGACAGCGGTCATCACGCCATTTAGACTCTAAGAGTTCCTGCGGATGCCCTTTGGTCTCAAGGGGGCAGTGCAGACGTTCCAGCGGCTGATGGACTCTGTGCTATGGGATATGCCGTTCTTGTTTGTTTACTTCGATTACGTTCTCGTGGCCAGTGCATGCGCGGATGAGCACCTGACGCAGCTCCGGCAGTTGTTCGAGCGGCTCAGTGTGCATGGACTCATAGACAACCCAGCCAAGTGCCAGTTTGGCCTGTCGTCCATCGACTTCCTCGGCCACCGCATCTCCCCACAAGGAGCTGTTCCACTTCCTGCCAGAGTGGACACCGTCACCAGTTTTCCATGCCCCCGCACTGTGAAGTCCCTGCAGGAGTTGTTGGGCATGGTGAACTTTTATAACAGGTTCATTCCCCATGCAGCTCACCACATGCGGCCCTTGTACGAGGCCCTGCGGGGCAAGGAAGCCAAGGGCGAGGTACACTGGTCCCCGGGTATGGACAAAGCTTTCGACGACGCCAAGGCTGCGCTGGCCAATGCCGTGTTGCTGGAGCACCAATCCCCCACTGCCCCGATTGCCCTCACGACCGACGCCTCTGACTATGCGGTCAGGGCGGTGTGTGAGCAGTGGTTGGGCGGCGCCTGACAGCCCCTTGCCTTCTTTAGCAAACAGCTTAAGGACAACAAGTGGAAGTACAGCACCTTCGATCGGGAGCTCCTAGGTCTCTTCCATACCTCCCGACACTCCAGGTTCCTGTTGGAAGGCCGCTGTTTCACTACCTTCGTCGCCCACAAGCCACTGACAGTTGCCACGGCCAAGACCTCCGAGCAGTGGTCCGGGCGCCAGCAGCGTTAGCTCTCTGCCATCTCGGAGTTTACCACGGACATCCGGCACGTGGCTGGCAAGGACAACGTGGTCGCTGACTGCCTCTCCCGGGCGGTGGCAGGGTCCGTTCACTTGGGACTCGATTACGCTGCCATGGCTGCAGACCAAGCCGCTGACACGGACATCCAGTCCTATCAGACGGCCGCTACGGGGCTGCGGTTGAAGGATGTGGTGTTTGACAGTGCCAACGCCACACTCCTCTGCGACGTTTACACGGGCCAGCCCTGCCCCATGGTGCTCACCGCCTGGCGGCACTGTGTTTTTGACGTTATCCATGGCCTTTCCCACCCGGGTGTCCACTAAGGCGTCCACTAAGCTGGTGGGGGCCAAGTTTGTCTGGCCCGGCCTCAGGAAGGACGTCAAGGCCTGGGCTGACTCCTGCGTGGCGTGCCAGCGTTCCAAAGTACACCGTCATACCAAAGCCCCCTTGGCGCCATTCCTGGTGCCCGAGAGGCGTTTTGACCATGTGAATGTGGACCTGGTGGGCTCCCTGCCCCCCTCCCACGGGTTCACTCACCTTCTCACCATGTTGAACAGGACCACCAGGTGGCCGGAAGCTGTTCCCCTGTCATCGACCATGTCTATTGAGGTGGCCCAGGCGTTCATCGGGTCCTGGGTGGCCCGTTTTCACCTCACCTATGACAGGGGCCCTCAGTTCACGTCGGAGCTCTGGACTGCAGTCGCGGAGGGGCTGGGGGTGAATCTCCACTGCACCACAGCGTGCAACCCACAGGTCAACGGACTTTGTGAGTGGTTTCATCGGTCTATGAAGGCCGCTCTTCGTGCCAGCCTCACGGACAGCAACTTGGTCGATCGTCACCCTTTGGTCATGCTCGGCCTTCGCTCTTCCCCCAAGGAAGACCTCCAGTCCTCGTCTGCCGAGCTGGTTTACGGCCAGCCGCTGTGTGTCGCGGGTGAGTTTCTCCCGGTCGCTGTGGCCCCCTGGTCTGCAGTTTTTCATCAGGCTGTGGCCCGGGACAGTGCCAATGCTTTCGCTCCAATCCCTATATCTCACCACTGCCTCCCTCAGTCCTACGTCCCCAAGGATCTGCTGTCAACCAGGTACGTCTTCATCCACCACGACAGCCACAGTACCCCCCTGCCGCCCCCCTGCAACAGGCCCTTCCGCGTCCTGGAAGCTGGGCCTCAGAGCTTTGTGGTGGACATGGGGGGCAAGCCGGAGCGGGTCTTGGTGGACTGTCTCAAGCCTGCCCATTTGGACCTGGGTGAGCCAGTCGAACTGGCCCTGCCCTCGTGGCGTGGACGCCCACCTTCTCAGGCCCCTGGCCCAGCCTCGGCCCCTGCCCAGGCTCCGGCCCGTCCCCTGCCCCCGCCCCCATACCCATTCAGCGCAGCCATTTTGGCTGCCTGGTCCGCCCCCCGAGATGTTAACTGTTTCACTGAGAACTGTTCACCTGTTGGCTGTTTGTGTTTAACTGAGTACTTTTGTGTTGCATTTTTTCGTGATGGTGAATTCTGGGGGGGCCTGTGTGGTGATACACAATTGAGGGTAGATTCACCAGGGGCTGCTGCTCGTTTAAGGCAGACATACAGAGTGCTAACGTAGTCACTGCTTAGAGTTTCTGGGGAGGAGCCCTGTTTGCAGCAGCCTAGCGGTTAGCTGGTTGCCACGAGAGATTGTGCTGTATCGGTCTCATTTTGTGTGGCGAGTAAAGGAATTGACTCGACTCGATCTCTCCGTCTCCTCATTCTTGCACTCCCACAATATATCTAAATACAAGAGTGGCTTCAGGAGAGGAAGAAATACCATGGATCCAGCTGTATGTTTAGAACATGAAATTAGAAAAGCACAGATAAACAAAGAAAGTGTAGTGGCTGTCTTTTTTTGATATAGTGAAGGCATATGATATATGATATAATGTAGGGGGAAAGGATTATTAATCAGACTTTGTAAATTGTGTATCAAAGGTAAAATATATAGATGGATTAAGGACTTTTTCCAAGGAAGATCAATACAAGTTAGAATAGAAAAGAAATATCCAGCAAATTTTGTTGTTGAAAGTGGAACACCTCAAGGAAGCGTATTGAGACCTTTATTATTTTCCATAATGGTAAATGGTGTATTTATAGGAATGAAGAATGAGATGGGCCTTTTGCTTTTTGCAGATGATGGAGCGATTTGGAAGAGGGGAAGAAATGTGGAATTCATTATAAAGAGACTGCAGGGGGCTATTATGAAAGTAGAAGCATGGCCATATAAATAGGGTTTTAAATTGTCAGTTGATAAGACAAAGACAATGTTCTTTAAAAGGAAAATAATTAATAATGAAGTAAAACTAAAATTATATAATCAAGAATTGTAACGAGTGAAACAGTAAGTTTTTAGGGATATGGTTCGATGAAAGAATTACATGGCTTATACATATTCAGAAAGTAGCGGACAAATGTAAGAAGGTACTAAATGTAATGAGATATTTAGTTGGAGGTGAATGGGGGGCAGGTAGAACTGCTTTGGAGGCCATATACAGTGGTGTAATTCGGTCAGTATTAGATTTTGGTTGTGTGGTGTACGGGTCAGCAGCAAACACTTCTCTAAAGAAATGGGATAAGATACAGTATCAGGCTTTGAGATTATGCACAGGTGCATTTAAAACAACCCCAACAGCAGCATTACAGGTGGAAATTGGAGACATACCACTAGAAATGAGAAGGATACAGCTGTCCTTGAACTACTGGGTTAATTTACAGGACCATAGTCAGGATCATCTAGCACTAGACACTTTAATCCCTTGTTGGGAGAAGGAGAGGAGGGAAACAAAAAGCTTTGGATGGACAAAGGCACAGAAAGCAATAGAACTTGAAGTAGACCAGTTAAACATTAATCCAACAGTACCTTTGCCAGCAATACCACCTTGGATACTTCCAGATGCCACAGTAGATTTCACATTATTAGAAAAGAAGAATAAAGATAAAGAGTTTCATTATGATTCACACAGCATACAGATTATACTGATAATTACCACAGTTACATCCAGATGTATACAGATGCATCTCGAAGAGTTCAGTAAATAAAGTAGGAGTAGCATTTATTGTTCCAGAATTTCATATTAAAGTAGGGAAAAGGATCAATGAGGAAATATCCGTACACGCCGCAGAAATGCTTGCAATATTGTTAGCAGTGCAGTGGGTAGAGGAAATAAGAGAATTGAGAGCAAGTATTTGTTCAGACTCAAGTTCATCACTAGCCAGTTTACAATAGAATCAGTCAGACAGCAGACCAGAGATTTTAATATTAGAGGTACAACAAACATTATATAGAATTCAAATGTTGGGCCTTACAGTATCGTTTCTAAGGTTACCGGCACACATTGGCATTAAGGGAAAGGAAATAGCAGATAAGGTTGCAAAGAAGGCTACAAAACATACTCACATTGATTTGGTAGTTACTTTAAGCAAGACAGAAATAAAGAGCATTATTAAACACGGATTGAAGGAAAGGTGGCAAAAGCAATGGGAGGAGGAGAGGAAAGGACGATAGAGATTAGAGATAGAGATAGATAGAGATTTTAATCTCAATGGGACTAACCTGGTTAAATAAAGGTAAATGAATGACGGTTTTACACAGTTCAGAGGAAAGTGGAAGAAATGAGGTGTGCAGGAAGGAACAGGAGAGATGAGACAATAATTTCAAGACCCAGATTTGGACACACTGGACTAAACAGTACACCTTTCCAAATAGGCAAACAAAATAGATGTGACTACTGTGGGCAAGAAGAAACAATAGAGCATGTTATGATGTATTGCCAGAAATATGAGGCAGAACGAAGGTGTGTGACTCAAAATCTCAAGAAAAGTACAATTTGATTCAGTAGATATTCTACAGAAGAATTCAACTGAGTGTTATGAAATCTTATAACTAATTTAATTGAGAAGATTTTAGTTAGTTTGTTTGTTTGTTTGTTTATTGGGGGGGTAGTGCAACTATAGACATTCTGACCCACACTCCATACCAGTTAATGGCGGTAATGCACCAATTCGTTGTTTGCCAACCGCCAATAAACATCAAGAAGAAGGAGAAGCAGAAGAAGAAGAAGAAGAAGAAGAAGAAGAAGAAAAAACACCCGCCTGCCGATAGAAACCCGGCTACGTGCGACGTCGTGCCGCTGATATTCAACTGGTTTTCCTTCCCCGTTGAGTTTACCATGTCCAGAACAAACCTTCTGAGATCGTTCGTCATCGAGCGACTAACAGCAGCAGCTGAGGAGATATTAGGAGCTTTCGAGAGGACGATAGAGGAGTATGAGGACGAGAGAGAGCGACAGAGGAGACTGCTGGACATGGTGTTGAAGCCCAAGATCACGTTACACAGAATAGGTTGGTAACACCAAGTTTCCCTGTGTGTCGTCCATTATCAAAACATTCTTGCATTCCTTCTTTCAATGTGACGTCACTGTGTATTTGCTACAGGAATTAACACAGATCTCTGGGCTGTAGTTTCTTCTTCTTTTCTTTTTTCCCGTTATTCACTAATTGACAGCACACTGTACACATGTCACATTTTGACAACATGAATGACTACAATGCAAACAAACATGCCAGGAGGGAAGACCAAATAAAAAATTAACAATGATAATAATTAAAAAGGAAAAGAAAACAAACACAACAGCTAAGATCACATTTCATTGACATACATATTTTACAGCGGGCACATGCCATTACAGTTTTTGGAGCCTTTTTATTGGCACTAGAATTAATCATTTTCATGTACTGTTCAAAATCTTTATAAAAAAAAACCCAATAAAAATTGGTCTTTGGTTTGTAAACTTGCACTTATGTATATAGAACTTAACCAGAACAATCAACAGATTTATGATGTGCTTTCCTCAAATTTATTGTCATAGGCAAAGAATCCGAAAATAATGTAACCATAAAACAATGCAAAATCCACATATAAGGAGCCACTAATACATTGTGAAACATCTTTCCATAGAGTCCTAGAAGGTTGACAATGCCAGAAAAGATGAGGCACCATTTCTGGATGAGCTGAGCAAAAAAACTATTTATATTTATACCGGCCTTACATTTCTTGAGAAAATGCTTTGCAGGGCAAAAGTTATGTAACATTTTAAAGGAAACCTCTCTTATCTTATTACTAATAAAGTATTTGTGAGTCAATGACCACACTTTTGACCAAGGAATATTCTCAGTAAAGTTGTTCCAATAAGTAGTGACATAAGGCTTCGTGACAACCTCACTCTGAAACAAAGAGCAAATCGCTTTGTTGTTATTTTTGCAGGATGGTGAGAAACACATTTTCCCACGAGGGGAATCAGCAGGATTAACCAAAGAAACATCTTCTTGAACTAAACAACCCATGCACAAAATGACAGAACCATTAGGAATAGCCCCCATTACCAGAGCAAATGCCTTAATTGTGACAGGAAAATTGAAATGAGAGATGAATTCATGTAGTTCATAAGATGGCCTTCTGGGGTAATCAGTTGACTCATCAAAAAGATGTTCCAGTCAAACCAATTCTTCAGAAATATACTCCTATTTTTATTTAAGATATCCCCCATTGTTCCAGATATAATAATGTTGTGTTGAGAAATTGTGCTTGTATATAAATTCCATGGCAATAAAGCCTGTTTGTGAAAATTTGACAGTTTAACTGGTATTTTATTTATTTTATAATTGCATACCAATAGGAAGGGGAGCCCTCCAATGTGGTTAAAAACAACTTTGGGAATGAAGTTCCACATGGAGCAATCATTTTTCAAAAAATACTTTAACCTGTTAATCTTAAACACGTTGTTCAAGGTAGAGAAGTCCAAAAAGTCAAGATCGCCATTTTTGCAACACTGATAACTACATATTTTCTAATGTAATGTATACGATGTTTCCAAAAATAAATAAAATAAAATAAAGTAAATAGCAACTGGTCATTTTTTGGCATTTTTATTATCAAGGAAAAGAGAAGATGCAACATAAACAAGCCTAGAAATACCTTCAGCTTTCAATAGGAGGACACGTCCCTTCAAGGACAGATCTTTTTGTAACCAGTGATAACTTTTATTTTCCGCTTTTTTCATCACTGGACTAAAATTAAGAGTGTATCTTTCTTGTTGAACCTTGGCTATAAGAATGCCTAAATAATTAACCTTTTCCTTGACAGGTATATCATCAATACAGGTTACATCACAGCTTTTTAAAGCAAATAACTCACATTTGTATAAATTCAGACAGAGACCTGAAGCTTTTAGAAATACATCAATAATTTGGATTGTAGGCTTTACCTGCAGAGCATTTTTCAAGAACAAAGCTGTGTCATCTGCCAGTTGGCTTAATAAAATATTTCTACCTGCAATGGAGACACCTTCTAGGTTACTTGATTATATATAGTGACAAAAGGCTTGTGCAACAATAAGGAAGAGGTAAACAGAGACCGAATAGCCGTAGTGTATGCCTCTTTCAATCTAGACAGAATCTTTGAGTAGTACCATCACTTAATTGACCCTTTGTCAAGTCCTGCCCATGGTCCGCTTTCCTATGTTACTGTTGCTAGGTTAGACAAACAAAGCTCTGAGGGGGTCCATTCCCATAGAAAAACATTGAAAACTTGTACACGTTGTTAACATTAAAACTCATCATTTTGATTCTTAAAAAACGTAAAAAGCGTACAGTGAACAAGTGTGTGTACAGTGGAGGGAATAGCCAGCACATAAAATCTAAAAACGGATTAAAATTAGGTATTTTTACCAATGGCTGCCAATGGCTGCTAACGTTGGCTGTCTAACCTCCAGAGACTTGACATTAGCTAGTCTTAGCTAGCTTCGACTAGATAGAAACAGACACATTGGAGGAGTGGCCTTTTATATAAAGGAACACATTCCAACAAAAATAAGAAAAGATCTTAACTGGCCGGATGGAAAGAGTGGTCGCAATCTGGATTCAAGTTCACCTGCCGCATCTCAAGCCATTACTAGTATGCTGCTGCTATAGACCACCTAACTCTGACGCTGCATATCTTGAAAAAATCGGTACAATGCTTCAGAATGTTTCTGCCAGACAGAGAAGTTTATTTTGTAGGGGACCTACACATAGGCTGGCTCTCAAAAAACTGCCCCATGAAAAGACAGCTTAATGACATTACTACTGTATGTAACTTAGCCCAAATGGTAAACCTACCAACCAGAATAAACATCAACAAAATCAGGTGTATTATCCTCTACTTGCATAGATCATCTTTTTACAAATTCAGCTGATAAATGCTCAAAGGTTGTTTCAGTGTCAATTGGATTCAGTGATCACAACATGATTGCTATGGCAAGAAAAGTTAAAGTCCCCAAAGTGGGGCCTAAAACTATATATAAAAGACTCTATAAAATATTCTGTGATAATGCATTTATTGAAGACCTGTACAACATACAGTGGGACAGTGTTTTTGAGTCTACTCATACTGAAGCTGCCCTCCATGAATTCATGAAATTACTTCCTCTGTCTTTGACAAACATGCGTCCATAAAAAAACTCTCCGTCAGATCTGTTAAAGCACCTAGGCTTGACTCTGACCTGAGAAGCTACATGAAAGAAAGAGATCAACTGAAAAGAATTGCTGTAGATTCAGGGAACTCAGAGGACTGGCTGGCATATCGGTCTTTAAGAAACAAAGTGACCAATTAAATAAACAGAAAAAACACTATACTACCAATCTAGAATTGAAGAAATTAAATATGATGGTAAAAAAACTTTGGAGTACTCTCAATCAAATCATGGGTAAAAATAAAATGGGCAAAACGCCATCATTTATTGAATCAGATGATGGCTTCATCACCAAGCCCCTAGAAATTACAAATTATTTCAACAAGTACGTCATAAATAAAGTAAATACTATAAGAAATAACATGCAGCCTGTAAATGGTAAATTGTCTGATTCAATTATAAAAAAAATCATGCAGAACAAAAAATTTGAATTTGAATTTTCGGTCACTAATATCTTGGAAATTGAAAAGCTATTGTCCGAATTAAAATGCGACAAACCCTGTGGTCATGACAATCTAGACAGTAGACTCTTAAAGCTGTCAGCTGCAGTTGTGGCTAGTCCTATATGTCATATTTTCAATTTAAGTTTTAATGAAGGAATTTTTCCTCAAGTATGGAAGGTAGCTAAGGTCACTCCTCTACTGAAAAATAGAAAAGAATCATTCACTGGACCAAACAGTAGGCCAATCAGTTTTTTACTTGTATTGAGCAAACTTATGGAAACAATTGTATTTAAGCAAATTCAAAATTACTTCTCTATTAATGGCATCAATTCTGACCTTCAACATGCTTATGAAACTGGCTATTCAACATGCACAGCTCTTACACAATTGACAGATGATTGCCTAAAACAAATTGACAGTAAATTATTAGTTGGAACAGTGCTGTTGGATTTTAGCACAGCTTTTGATATCATAATAGACCATGAACTGCTACTTATAAAACTAGCTGCGTATGACTTCAAACTCTCAGCTATTGTCTGGATGAAAAGTTACCTATTCAACAGACAACAATGTGTCATGTTTGAAGGAACTTTGTCAAGAATTAATGAGGAACACCGCGCTACAATGCAGTGTTCCTCATTAAAGGAAGTTGTCTTGGACCTCTACTATAATCAATATTTGTAAACAGTATGCCACATATTTTAAAAGCTGCTCACACAGCAATTTACGCAGATGACATTACAATATATGCTTCCACAAAGAATGCCAGCAGTCTACTTCAAGATGAGTTAATGCAGATTTCTAATTGGGGTCACTGAAAATAAGCTAAAACTGAATATATGACCGTCCAGGCTCTGGTCATCTCCCAGCTGGACTACGGCAACTCCCTCCTTGCCGGCGGCCTGGCGTCGGCCATCAGACCTCTGGAGCTTGTTCAGAAAGCTGCAGCTCGTCTGGTGTTCAACCGCCCTAAGTTCTCCCACACAACTCCCCTTCTCATGTCCCTACACTGGCTCCCAGTAGCTGCTCGCATCCAGTTTAAGACTGGTGCTAGCCTACAGGGCAGTGAAAGGAACAGCGCCTTCCTATTTCCAGGCCATGGTCAAGCGTTAAATGCACTTATTGTAAGTCGCTTTGGATAAAAGCGTCGGCTAAATGACTGTAATGTAATGTAATGTAATATCCAAAACGAAATGTCTTATTTGCTCAAAGAAAGGAACACAGACTGTGTATTTTTTTGCAAGGTGCTGGGGTATACAACAGATGAAACACTCTGTTGGGCTACTCACATAAATAATATTGTAACAAAAATGAGCAGAAGTATTTCAATCATTAGAAGGAGTGCCTACTTTCTAACTAACACAACTACTAAGCAAGTCATAAGTCATAAAGTCCCTAGTCTTGTCACATCTTGACTACTGCCCAGCCATCTGGTCAAATGCATCTAAACAAGAATTAAATAAAATCCAGCTTACCCAAAATAGAGCTGCGAGACTCGCTCTGCCTTGCTCAGATAGAAACATGAGAGATTAGCTTGTAGCCTGATACTATTTATGAAAAACATTTATACGCTACGCAAACCTGCTTGCCTCTCCTCTCAGCTATTGCTCACTAGTGATGGTCTCGACTATGGCACTAGACATGCTGGGAGGAGTCATTTCACTCTGCCTAAACCCAGAACTGATGCCTTAAAAAAACTGTAATGTACAGGGCAATTACCTACTGGAATGGACTTCCGCAACATTTGGTTTCAGTTACCAGCAGAGTTGGATTCAAGAAGAAGCTGAGAATATGTAATGCAGAAAGAGATTGTTTTAGATTAGGTTTATTTTTTTTATGTCTGTTTACTGTATTCTGTTATGAGTTATGTCTGCTTCATTTTAATCATTTTAATATATTATTAATTTTATTGTAATTAATCTATTTTCTCATTTATGGGAATTGTTTTTGGGTTTTTTTCTAATTGGGTATGATGCATATAGAGAATTTCCCGTAGTACTCAAAGCTGTTTGATACGTTTAGTTTTGTATGATGTGTCTCGTTATTGCTGTTGTATTGATAAATGTCATGTTTTTGCTTGTTGACTTGTAAATTAACTATTGTATTGTTAGACCCCTTTATTTCAGATCCCCATTAATCACTGTCTCAGTCGCTGCTGAGGCAGTGATTAATGGGATCTGACATAAAGATGAAGATGAAGATAAACTTGATATGGTTGTCCACAGAGTTAATGTGATCGATGAAATGTGGTACATCCTGAGATTTAACTTTAACCCAGGTGTCATCCATAAATCTGAACCAATGGCTATGTGGTGTCCCTGGATATGACATCAGAGCCCTCCTTTCCGTTTACTCAATGTACAAATTGGCCACTGCAGGTGAGACTGGGGAACCCATAGCACACCCATGCCTCTGCCTATAGTACTGCCCCATCATGTATGTGAAGTATGTGGACTGAAGACAGGTTCAGGAGCAGACACACTTGATCAGTGTTAAGGGTGGTCCTATTGCTAAGGGTGGGGTCATTTTGTAATATTATATGGACTACCTGCACTGCATAATCAACAGCAACGCACATGAGGAGAGACTTATCATCATAAGACACCATCGTTTCATCCTCCTCCATAATGATGTCCCTCACCTTATCCACAAAATCCAAAGTGTTCTGAATGTGATCTTCATTACTGCCTACCAACAAGTTAAGAATAGATGCAAGAAACTTAGAGATGTTATAGGTCACTGAGTTAATCATACACACAGTAGGCTGTAATGGTACTTCCTGTTTCTGTATTTTAGGTGAACTATACAGATTAGGTATAGCTTCCCCTGGGTATAATCTGCAGTAAATATTCTGTCAATAGGGGGAAGCTACACCTAGTGTAGGTTTACCTAAGATATGTAAACAACATGTGCCTCTATGGCCAAACTTGAATAGGTATCTTGAATTAAATTTAACCTACTTCTGTTGATGCAAATAACAGCATTGAAATTGTTTTTCCCTCTATCCAGACTATGTACAGTTATCGAAACAGCAGCCTCGTGAGCAGGAGAGGAGCCCCAGTCTGGCCAAGGAGGAACAACAGGAACTCTGGATCAGTCCACAGGAAGACCAAATTCCATTGCAGAAGGTAGCAGATACCTCTGAGTCCATATTTACCCCTCTTTGTGATGGAAATGATGATGGTAAAGATCAGCCTCTGCCCTTGCAACTTTACCAAACCCAGACAGAGGGAGACACAGAGCCCCCAGCTGTCACCTCATTTGAACTGCTACAACTGGATGTCAAAGAAGACAACTTTTTAATATCAGAACCAACAAGTGACGACCATACCCTCTCTAACTGCTGTCATGTAACTAAGAGTGAAGCTGAACATACTTGCAGTCGCCAAAACTGTGAGGAAGTGGCTTCAACTCAGAAAGCAAGGCTGAAACCTCACAAAAAGCCCTACAACAAGTGCAAGATTTGTGGGAAAGTGCTTTATAATTTGAAAATTTTCAAAATTCACATGACATTTCACACAGGGGAAAAGCCTTTCAAATGCACCACTTGTGGGAGAGAGTTTACCTGGAAGCATAACATGGAGAGACATATAAGGACTCATGCAGGGGAGAAGCCATTCAGGTGCAACACATGTGGGAAAGTGTTTACCTGGAAGTCAAGTTTTCAAAGGCACATAAGGACTCATACAGGGGAGAAGCAATTCAGATGCACCACTTGCGGGAAGATGTTTCCCCATGAGTCAAGTTTTCAAAGGCACATAAGGACTCATACAGGTGAGAAGCCATTCAGATGCACCACGTGCGGGAAAATGTTTACCCAGAAGTCAAGTTTTCAAAGGCACGGAAGAACTCATACAGGGGAGAAGCCATTCAGATGCACTGCATGCGGGAAAATGTTTACCCAGAAGTCACATTTACAAGTGCACATAAGGACTCATACAGGGGAGAAGCCATTCAGATGCACTACATGCGGGAAAATGTTTCCCCATGAGTCAAGTTTTCAAAGGCACGTAAGGACTCATACAGGGGAGAAGCCACATAGATGCAGTACATGCGGGAAAATGTTCATCTGGAAGTCAGAATTGCAAGTGCACTTAAGTACTCATACAGGGGAAAAGCCATTCAGATGCACCACATGTGGGAAAATGTTTACCAAGAAGTCAAATTTACAAGGGCACATAAGGACTCATACAGGGGAGAAGCCATTCAGATGCACCACATGCGGGAAAATGTTTACCCACAAATCAAATTCACAAATTCACCTTAGGACTCATACAGGGGAGAAGCCATTCAGATGCACCACGTGTGGGAAAATGTTTACCCGTAAGTCCAATTTTCAAAAGCACGCAAGAACTCATACAGGGGAGAAGCCATTCAGATGCACCACATGCGGGAAAATGTTTACACAGAAGTCAAGTTTACGATCGCACGTAAGGATTCATACAGGGGAGAAGCCATTCGGATGCACCACGTGCGGGAAAATGTTTACCCGGAAGTCACATTTACAAACGCACATGAGGACTCATACAGGGGAGAAGCCATTCAGATGCACCACGTGCGGGAAAATGTTTAACCAGATGGCAAGTTTACAAAAGCACGTAAGGACTCATACAGGGGAGAAGCCATTCAAATGCACCACATGTGGGAAAATGTTTACCCAGAAGGCAAGTTTACAAAGTCACCTAAGGACTCATATACAGCAGAGAAGCCATTCAGGTGCTGCGATTGTGGAAATGGTTTCAGCTCAAAATGTCATCTCAAATGACATGTCATGACCCACACAGGTGAGATGCCTCACAAGTCCCTGCAAAAAGAAGTTAACTGACTGTTCATCTTAATGATTTATAACCATTTTACATTGGCAACATATGTCAGGGGGTTAAATTGAGTCATTATAAGGTTGTAACTGCACAAACAAGACATGGTCCTCTTTATGATCATTTTGTCAATATTATCCAAAACGAGTGTGCAACAACAAGATCAATACTTTTATATTGAAGGACATTTTTATACCAACGAACTTAGACTGTACTTATGCCTCACAGCTCCATTTCATTGGAGTCATGGTGCTACAGACTTATACAGAGTGTGACACCATGGTGTCGGATTGTTGATACTTTTTGATATTAAGGAGGAGAAACGATAGTAATTAAGCGGAAAGTACAATCACATTGCATTACGACCATATAATCACACATGCTGCTATTTTCAGAGGGTCCTAATAAAGAAATGCTACAGCAAAATTTCTTAAATTTTGGGATTTTTGTAGTAGGTAGAACCATGCTAAGTGAGTTTGTTTTGTTAGTCTGAGCTTTTAAATATAGATTTTCCGCATTCTGAAATATGTTCCATCCAAAAATGCAAACTGGACAGTCAGTCTATTTAATTTTTTCTTTTGACTGAAGAGGTTTACTGTATTCCTTATAGAATAATCTTTTGAAATCTGACTAAACAGAGCTCCCTATGGGCCACATAACGTCACCTTTAAGGTGGAACGAAACATACGAGTAAGAAGCTGATGAATACGAAGCCAAGTTCAGCCTCATTATGAAATGCTCTCTCCCAATGAGGTCTAATCTAAATTCTAATTGCATTCATTTGCATGGAGGTCTCACCCCCCCCCCATCGTCAGTCTTGTGGGGATGCAAATGTAGTAGATAACTCTAGGTTTGGGTTTACTCTGCAAGGACACAGATAGGATCTCCAGTTCTCAATGGACACTCACATTTCCATGTTTAAAGCCAAAAATTATTTGGAGTGTTGTCAGGCGATTCTAACAAATCCTTTTTTTTTTTAGTGTGAATAACTGATTCAGCATTCACACTATTGATATTCTATTTTTATTCTTCTTATCCCTTACGTTTTTCCAGCGTCTAACTACTTCTGCATACTTTGTGCTACAGAAACCATTCAACTATCAAAATGTTCAGCTTTTTTTAGGAAATTTCTGCTTACATTCAACTTTTTTTATAATATTTATACTTTTTAAAATATTAAGCTTTTTATGAAAATTTTACTCATTCAAATGAATAGTGAGAATGTTCCAATCCTCAAAAACCTTCTGCTCTTTGAAATGTAACTATGTTGGCATACTTCAGCTAGAGAGCAGTAAATTCAACTTGAGGGCGTGGGGAAATTTCCTCCAGTTAACCACTGACTCACCAGAGTTGCAAGAAGTGCCACACATTTTATGGGCCAAGGATAGTTAGGATGTGGGGTTAGTTAAACGGACCGAACCCCTCCATGTGACACCCAAAGGCACATACAAGCAATGTCAGGCACAATATCTGCTCAAACCGGAAGCAGTAGCAGGTATAACACCAGTGTTTAACAATTGACTGAAGGCAGGAGCCATTATCCCTTGTGCTCATTCACCAGTGAGGACACCTATCTTTCCAGTTAAAAAGATAAGGTCAGAGAATCAGCCAGCAGAGTTGCGTTTCGTGCAATATTTACAAGCGGTGAATGTAGCAGTGCACACATGGGGGCCAATTGTGCCTAATCCATATACTATACTTTCTCAGGTTCCACCTGGTAGTATGTGATTTTCTGTAATCGATTTGGCTAATGCGTTCTTCAGTGTTCCAGTACACCCAAACTCTCAGGGTAAAACATATATGTGGACCAGGATGCCACAAAGTTATGTTGAGTCCCCAGCAGTCTACTCTCAGGTTTTGCGTGCAAGTCTGGAGAGTTTAGATCTTCCAGCAGGGAGCACACTGATACAGTATGTCGATGATTTGATGATCTGTTCTTCAACAAAGCAAGCTTGCGAAGTAAATACCATTGCATTGCTAAAACATCCAGCAGAACAAGACCACAAAGCTAGTTTGAGTAAATTGCAATTTGTTCGGGAAAAAGTCATCTTCCTAGGGCATGAGATCTCTACAAAGGGTAAAACACTGAGCTCAAAACGAGTGGAAGCCATCCTCAAAATTCCAAAACCTTTCACTAAGAAACAATTGATGTCATTTTTGGGGATGGCAGGCTACTGTAGACAGTGGATCTGTGATTACGCATCCCTGGAGGCTCCACTGTTGACTATTATGCGTGGCCATGGATTAAAACCGACAGACAATGTGACATGGACGGAAGCTGCTCACGCAGCTTTCATTCGACTGAAACAGACCTTGACTACCACATCCACGTTGGGACTGCCCGACCCTGACAGACCATTCACACAGACTGTGGATGAAAAGGCAGGCTTTATGACTTCTGTTCTGTTATAAGAACATGGGGGAAAGCAGCAACAAGTGGCATATTTTTCCTCAAAACTAGATAGTGTAGCACTGGGCTTGCCTCTCTGTCTAAGAGCAATAGCTTCAACAGAGAGAGCCGTTGCTGCATCACAGGATATAGTTGAGTATCAAAAAGTCACACTATTAGTACCTCATTCAGTGACCTCGACTCTGCTAGAGCAGAAAACAGCCCACTTGTCCCCAGCACGCTGGTTGAGATACAACAACATTTTTTTATCTTTGGTCAATGTTGAGGTCAAATGTTGCACAACTCTAAATCCTGCCACCCTGCTTCCTACTGCTGAAGATGGGGAACCTCATGATTGTTTGGCCACGATAGCGCAAGTATGCACCCTGACAGTGGATTTTAAAGGAAACACCTCTCATCAACTCTATGTATGGTATGTTGATTGATCTGCTTGAAAAAATCCAATCTCAGGGTAAAATGAAGTTGGATATGCAATAGTGGATGATCATGACATTGAAAGTGCACGCCTCCCAGGTCATTTGTCTGCACAGGCAGTTGAACTGATTGCATTAACCCGGGCTTGCAAACTAGTGCAAGTAAAGTCATTGACACTGATTGCAGATATGCGTTTGAAGTTGTACATGATTTTGGCACACTTGCCTGTCTAAGCGTTTGTTTTTGTTCCTTATTATGTAAAATTGGCACATGGGAAGGACCATGTGTCAAAAGGGGGATGGTAGATGCAGTAAACAAATACTGGTTTACAAGAGACTTTTCAACATTTTTGTTCAAAATGTTTAATTTGTTTGAAAAACAGTGCCGCAAGAGGGCAAACCACACAAGACTTGAGCCATTCTCCCCCTGACCGACCGTTTGATCAACTGCAGATGTATGTCATTGAACTAACACCATGTGAGGGAAGAAATATTGTCTTGTGATTGTTGACGTGTTTTCTAAGTGGGTTGAAGTTTTCCCTACAGGAAAGGCAGATGCCTCCACAGTAGCAACGGTGCTAGTAAGAGAGATGATTCCCAGATGGGGAAATGCCACAGAAGATCAGCAGTGATGAGGGAACTCACTTTGTGAATAGTGATATTAAACTGAATAGTGATATTAAACAACTTTCATTATTATTATTTCATTATTATTAATTTATTATTAATAATAATGAAAATGTGAGATTAATATTAGTATTAATCTGAGGCAACATTGTGCCTATCACCCACAGAGTGATGGAGCAGTTGAGAGAGAAAATAGGGTGATTAAAAATAAACTGCTCAAATGTTGTGACGAGACAGGACTCGCATGGATAAAAGCACTACCATTAGTACCGATGGCCATGAGCGCAAGAGGAAGGGCTACAAAAGGTCTGTCACCTTTTGAAATCCTCACAGCCAGACCCGTGATTACTGGAATAGCCCTTCCCCCGCAAAGGTGGGTCCTCAGCTCAGACCTCATAGAGGATGTAATGCTTAACTATTGTATGCAACTAAACAAAATGCTGATTCTATTCACATGCAGGTGATATCGGCACTTCCACAGCCAATGGGGTCAGCTGCACAACCTGAAGCCAGGAGATTGGGTGCTGATAAAGGATCTAAAAAGCAAACACCGGAGGAAGCTCCTGTGGGCGGGGCCCCACCAAGTGTGCTTGACCACACTGTAGGTGAAGGTGGAGGGGAGAGTCAGCTGGACACATGCCAGCCACTGCAAGAAGGTGCCACCACTGGAGACGGAGGTCCAGGGTGAGAGACCCGCTCCGCTCACAAACGAGGAAGAGAAGTGGATGTGGCCAGCTCTCACTGAGGTTTAAAAACCTACCGAGAACCAATGGTTGCTACGCTATAGGGAAAAGCATTCTTTATATAATGGAGCCTGGTAACAGTAGGGCACTATGGAGGTACTTTGTAACGATGAGGCCAGTACCTGAAAGCAGGCCCTGACATCCTTTTAAGAGAATTGGATTTAGTCTCAGGGGAAGATTTGTTGTTTTGCAATAATAACTATTGTGATTGTCGGTCCCATATTATGTGTTTTTGATTCCCCACAAGATAATGTGGTAACAGCGACCCCTTTTACCCCCACCATGGCCAAATAGCTAGACGTACAGATGACAGGAGATTAATGGGGTTTTTTGTGCAGGAAAGATACGTGTGATAGAGATAGCTGTTTACTAACCATTAATCCTACAGTTTACCCTCGCCGAACAAGGTTTACTGGTCATGGATAAGCAACAATCACTATCGCGTCACAACATGCGGAACAGGATACTGCGAAGTGCCGGTTACAGACCAACCAACAGCTGAGGGCTTGAAACTGTCTGCAGTCTGGTACCAAAAAGATGGAAAACTCGCATGCCATATAGATGCAGCTTGGCCACCAGGGTATCAATCACGGATATGTAAAGACATTGCTAACCCCACAGTAGGCACTCAGACTTTTGAAACCCCTCTAATACGTGTAAGATGCTTTGATACCTACAGGGGGAAATCTGGCTATAACGAGGATGAAAGAATGGGCCACCTCTAAACTTTGCTAATTGTTGGATTTGTCAACAATTACCTGCATCGTCTCAATCACCTATGATCAGTGGCGGATCTACAGGGTGGCAAGGGGTGGCAGCTGCCACGTCTGGGACACAGTCTTGCCACCCCTGTTGCCACCCCATTTATAATTCAGATAATATGTTTTTAAAGTATATTTTATGTACATGCATGGTGAAGGTCAATGAGACCCGCACCAAACTCATCTCAAACAGAAGTCGCCGATTTAGAATCCTCCCCTCCCCCTCACAGGCGCGGATCTACAGGGCGGCGAGGGGTGGCAGCTGCCACCTCTGGGACACAGTCTTGCCACCCCTTTGCCACCCCAGGAAAAAATCTCTAGATCCACCACTGCCTATGGTAGTTCCAGTACCATTGTCTACAGCGGACCTTAAGGTATTCAGTCTTAACCTATTTGACACCTCCTCAGTCTGTTATGTCTCAGGGCTTATTCATTATGGTCTGCCCGATAGTGAGGTAGATGTAATCTTGTCTGAAATAAGTAAAGGTTACAGGCCGTCTGAGTTGAACCACGCAGTATTGTGGAAGGTATCTAAATATTGTAGGAAATTTGGGGGACAACGCAACCACAGGAACTGCCGCGGCCGGGAAGCGAACCCGTACCGCCCGCACCGCAGGAGACATCGCTAACCGCTCGACTAACGGGTCTAAGACACGTTCGCTTCCCGGCCGCGGCAGTTGCTGTGGTTGCGTTGTCCCCCGAATTCGCTACATTGGTGTCAGAAGTGGGATGGTGAGACCGTAAGGCCATCGGAAGCGTATGCGCCCTGAGGCGTGAAGGAGCTGATATGCTTAAACGCGGGGACGCGCTTCTCGAAGGAGGGGGGAGGGGGGAGGGGAGGGGAGGGGAGGGGGGGGGGGTGGTAGTGTAACGTCCATGGATAAGTAGACACGCTGGCCGTTGGCTGGCGGGTCTGACGCTTTAGTCGAGCGGCTAGCGATGTCCCCTGCGGTGCGGGCGATATGGGTTCGCCTCCCGGCCGCTGCAGTTTCTGTGCTTGCGTTGCCCCCCGAATTCGCTACAATATGAATCAACAATACATGCAGTGCTTCAGTATAGTGTAGAGTTTCTGGCCGTGTCCACTAATTGCAGTAACGATATAGAATGTAAGCCTATAACTGAATCAGAATATTCCTATCATATTGTAGCCGGGGTGTATTCAGCCCCATGGAAAGTGGAAATACAGCTGGCATTTTTAGGGTTTACTGTATATAACTGCTCTAGGCCTATATTTTATACTAAGTCTTTGACTCACAACTGTTCATTTACTTGGCCTACTCTGTGTGGGCATGCCCTGCCTGATGTTTCTTTGTGTGTATAGGATCCCAGTTATGAAACCACATCAGACGCTACTCTCTAGGACAGTAAAGATAACATTCAGTAAGCAACCCCCACTGCCTGAAAAGGTCTATCTGATTTGTGGTGATCAGGCTTATAGCTGTTTCCCGAAAGAAACCCACAGTCGGTGTTACTTGGCACTTCTGGTACCCTTAATCAGACAGGCGTCAGCATCAGAATTGTCATCGCTCCATCGCAAAGCTAAACGTGCCTTATCAACTGCTCAGCGCACATTTGGCATGCTGATACCCTTGCATGGTGTATGTGCAGCTCAGGAAGAGATGAAGTCCCTCTCTACTGTGTTAGAACGTCTCATGAACATCTCTACAGCTGCCGCCACGCTGAGACACTTAGATGATGTTGGATGTGTAGCAACCGGAAATAGTATGGTGCTGGATCTTCTGTTAGCCTCACAGGGTGGTGTATGTAAGGTGATCTCCACTGAATGCTGTGCATATATCGCTAGCAACGATGCTGAAATACCAGAATTGAAACATGATCCTGAACAAGGGGTGAAAGATTTACACACTGTTCACGGGTGGGATCCGATGTCAGGAATGTTCGGCCCCTTGGTATCTGTGGGTGCGTCATTCGCACGCTGATTGTGGGTATTCTTCTGTTTTTCGTCATTGTTTTCATCATGACTTGTATGATTGGTGTGATCTGTACATATTGTGTTAAGACTGTACTTAATGCTGTACAAGTTCAACATGTTCCTGATCCCTGGGTTCCACCACATGATCGTGACGATGATGAGGATTTCTAGCAAGTGTCTACAATCACTTTATGTAATAGAGTAGTTCCCCAAGATCCTTTCCTTTATTTGGAGGTATTGGTTTCTTTTCCTTTCCTTATGTTGCTGGGGACTATGTTGTGTTTTAGATGAACTTTGAGCATTCACATGAGTTTTTCTCAAATGTCAACACTGGGTTTTTTCTTGTGATATAACTGCTGAGATTAGTGTAGATAACTTGTCGAGTCTTTTACTCGTTTCTAGTCAGGAGTGGGGTGAGATGTGTGGCTGGAGAGGACATGGGATAACTGTGACTTCTGTCTGACTGCTGAGTTTATATGGAGTGTGTTGATGTAAACCTGATGCATATCAGTTGGTTTACAACTGATAGACAGGCCTCTCAGTTATTCTGTGTGAGGTCAGATGTTCCCCAGGATGTTTAACCACTGTCATGTTTTCATTTGATGTTTTATCTAGACGACTTGTTGATTAAAAGTAATCCAAAGGGGGGGATTGTGAGGGCAGTTCATATTCATGATGTTTATTTTACTTTTAATCTTTCACCATGTATGACCTATGCCATGTTTAACTTTATTTTACATTGCTTAGACAGATGCTTAAAGTCCATGTGTAACAGAACAAAGGCAGTCTTATAAAGTGTCTTCTCTGTGTGAACAAATAAAGGCCTATTGTTAACTGTTAGCTGATACAGACACATGTGAGCAACTCACTGAGTGTAGCAAGTTTGTACACAGTAACTGGAGAAATGGCCTTGGTGGGATGTGAGCTGGAAGACCTGAGATAAGGAGGCGAAGAACAGACGACTCTCCAGTAAGACAGACTGTACTGTGCTATAGTCTAGCAGCAAGTCCTCAAAAAAGGCCTTACTTTTCGAGATACCCCTATCCGAGGTAGAACAAAACACAACAATGTTTTTTTGTTTTGTTTTTTTGTTTTATCTTCAGCGACTCCCATTAATGAAATTGATTGTTGTAAACTTTTATTTTGGGGGGGATTTTTTTTTTTTTTGCTATTCTTTACAACTTCCCCAATTCCTGAAAAAGAGCCAAATTAGGTCAATCCGAACCGGGGAAAGGCGGCAAAAAAAGTCCATCGCTTGTGAATGCTCACTGTTTTGTTCATCACATTTGCTGAGGTATGACACAGGTGTCTGTCCCACATCACCGAAGAGTCAGAATGTAATTTACCTAGTAGAAAAATACTGAAACATAGTCCTGTAAACATAGCTTAAGTTTAGGCGGAAATTGTGCTCTTGTGGTGATAGGAAAAGAGGGCTCCTTTACTTTTCTCTCATTTATCAGAAAAGCACAAATCTCTATCAGATATCCCACGACTGCCCTGTCTAGGATGCAGTGGTTGTGTGGAGATATCCGGTACAGTTATATTGCACATGAGATTTCTTTAGACGTACCCCTTCACTGAAACAGCCAAATAGGTCATTCTGAATGGGGGACCGGGGGCGTAACGCCCATAAGTTAAGAATGCTTATTGCGCCCTCTGAAGGTCATCATATTGTAACGTGCATGGATAAGAAGACACGCTGGCCGTTCGTTGGCGGGTCTGACCCCTGTAGTCGAGCGGTTAGCGATGCCTCCTGCGGTGCGAGCGATACGGGTTCGCGTCCCGGCCGCGGCAGTTCCTGTTGTTGCGTTGTCCCCCGAATTCGCTACAATATTTTGGAGCGGGAAAGAGCAGGTGGCTGAACTACGCCACCAAACGGTCAGAATGTGAGTAACCCAATGAAGTAAAGTTTATCTAAAACTACAAGCCTCTAAAACATAGAAACACAAGGCATAGAAAATATTGTAAGTTTTCTTGAAACATGAACATCAGACCAAACTAGTTAACTCAGTAGAGTAGGCTATCGCCTACCTAAATCCAAGTTGTCCTGACATGACAAAATAATACAAGTATAACAGTTACGATAAGACTAATACCACATTTATTTTATATACGGTAGCGCCAAATCTCAGAGGGCCTCACATCATTTCATAAACAAAAACAGGAGACAACAAACAAAAGAAGCAAGGGCAAATTAAAACAGAGCAGAGAAATGAAATAAAGTAAATAAGGGGCTGCTCTTTTGACCTGTATATGGACACTTGTTTCACATCCGAACTCCAAATATCCAACTTTTAAGGCAAAAGTGTTGATAATTGATGTAACTTGTGTGCTGTGAGCCTCTAAACAAAGTGATATAATGGGCGGAAATCATAGAAATTAATTTTCATGGAGAAATAACATTTCATTTTTTGACATACATATATACATATATACATATATATATATATATATATATATATATATGCTACCAAATCAAAAGGTTTTTAAGTCAAATTCCTTCTCAGGTAGCATTGTGTTGCCCTGTCTGTAAGAAATATACCCATGGTTGAGTCTTTTTTGGGGGGTATGGAATCCATATTAACCTCTAAAGGGCAAATTACTGCACCATATTCAGTCACTCTCAAACTTTGATTGCTCTTCGCATGTTTCTCCCTCAACACCAGATGGTCACAAACACCAAGCACGTCTCTACCAGACAGGCTGAGATGTGCAGATTACAGTGCTGACAGCCCCTCAAACATGGATCATATTGTTGGCAAGTTATGTGTTTTACCCAGAGTGCAGGAAGTCATAGTTCTGGAGGGAGGAGGGGCAAAATAAAGCCATGTCATTTATTAATGGAAATCTATTTTGATCAGATTTATGATTTTAGTAGTCAGAACTATATACTCAAACAGAAAGTGCATAGGTAAATTGATTTAGTAGAGAATTTCAAGCCTCTAAATACAGAGAAGCGTTGCACAAATGGCTTCAAGCAGCAAAACAGAGATGCGCGAACATCACAGCTGACAGTCGAACAATCTCTGCCACTCCGGTTTGAGTGACAGCTGCATTTTTGAAACACTGCAACAAAATGGCGGCAGCAGCAGCAGCCAATCCAGCGGCAGCCTGCCCCCGCCCTTTTGAGTTCCCAGCAGAGATTTGCTCTGAAACAAGCAGGAAGACCCTCTCAAACTGTGTGATTGACAGTACTGTCCATATCAGTGGGGGAGGGGCCGTGGATTGAGAGTTATGCTCAAATCATCCTGATTGGCTCTCCTGAAGGGAAATATGGAACGTGCCAGAATAGAAAGGAGCCACCAATCTAATGACAGATAACAGGTAGCACAAATGTCCAACTATGATATTCCTTCATATTTTGTAGACTATGCTGTTTTATTTGCGAGATAGATTTTAAATGTGGCGTTCTGATCTTGGCCAACAGAGGCTAGCATAAGTCAACAGTGTGTGTGTGTGTGTGTTTTCCATATTTAACAGAGTTCACTGTAATCATGGCGCCAACAGAGCCAGTGCAGGCAGCAAGCCAGCCAGCCATGTTCACAGACACTGGGTGAAAAGGTGTGCGTATTGTGTGAAAATGCTCTACATGGCGATAAAGAGAATCCATATGTCAAGAACCCCACCTTGCAAGGACTCAAAACCATATTAGGTTGCCCAGGAACGAGGTGATGAGGTCCATAAGAGACTATCCCCCCATTCAGACGACATACTGTCCTTCAAGGTCAAAGGTCATGTAGGGCCAGTTATTCAAGTGCACAAAACTATACGCCTACAACCAGTGACCAAGAACCACCCAAGGGTCAGTGTCAAAGTAAAAGACTGATCAGACTGGGCGGCATGGTGGCGCAGTGGTTAGCGCTGTCGCCCCACAGCGAGAAGATTGTAGGTTCAAACCCCGGGGTTCGCCAACCTTGGCGGGGTCATCCCAGGTCCATTCTGTGTAGAGTTTGCATGTTCTCCCCGTGTCTGCGGTGGGTTTTCTCCGGGTGCCCCGGTTTCCCCCACCATCAAAAAGACACGCAGGTTACAGTTGATACTCCTGTCTGTGCCCCTGACCGAGGCATGGCAAGATGAACTGGAGTTGGTCCCCGGGTGCTGCGCTAGCGGCTGCCCACTGCTCCTCACTACACAGCTAGGATGGGTTCAATGCAGAGGAAGAATTTCCCCACGGGGATCAATAAATTAGCAATAAATAAATAAGAGACACTTGATTTGACATTCACAGCCAGTGTTTCATTTGCAGCCAGAAAGCCACAAACAGAGAAGGCCTGACCCCTATATGTACTGGTACAGGTGAAAGTACAAGCTCAAAGGTCCTCAATGCAGCCTCAGAGAGGCTTGATGAAATACTACATCATCGTATGCTGACCCATCCAGATCTATTTGCTTATGATGCAAAGTATCACAGAAGCTGCCCGGGACAGGCTATTTCAGAAAGGAACATTTCAGCTGCCAGAAACAAACGTCTGACCGAAAAGAAGTTAAATGAAGACGAAAGAGCTTTCGCTGAGCCAACTGGAGAATTAACGAAGACAGTCACAACACTGAGCGCTGTAACTGAGAGCTCTGTAGGAAAACAGTACAGCTGAAGAACCACCAATGTATAAGTCAGGGAACCTCAAAGAAAGGTTGATCCAGCATTATGGAGACAAGCTGATCTTCACTGAACGTCCTGGAAAATCTAATCTGATTTTCAAGCAAAATGCAGCAGTGTCTGTGTGCACTCAGACTCTCAGTATTGGTTTGTTGTTTCGGGGTAAAACATATATTTGGGTCAGGATGCCACAAGGTTATGTTGAGTTCCCAGCAGTCTACTTGCAGATTTTGCAAGAGAGTCTGGAGAATTTAGGTCTTCCAGCAAGGAGCATGCTGATACAGTATGTCGACGATTCGATGATCTGTTCATCAACAAAACAAGCTTGTGCGATTGGTTGCGTTGGTAAAACATCTGGCAGAGCGGGGACACAAGGGCAGTCTGACTAAATTGCAATTGTCTAGGAAAAAGGCACCTTTGTAGGGCACGAGATCACAAAAAAAAACAAAAAAAGGTAAACCACTGAGCTCAACATGAGTGGAAGCCATCCTCAAAATTTGAAAACCTTTCACTAAGAAGCAATTAATGTCTCCACTATTATCTATTACGCATGTCCATGGACTAAAACCAACGGACAATGTGGTGTAGACAGAGGCTGCTGATGCAGCTCTCACTCAAATAAAACAGACTTTGACTACCACTGAGACTTTAGGACTGCCTGATCCAGACAGACCAGTCACACAGACTGTGGATGGAGAAGAAGGTTTTATGACGAGAGACAGAGAGGAAAAAGAAGAAACAGACTAAGTGCACATATGTAAATAATGTATGGCGGTCTGAGGACGGACGTCCCTGCCTGCCTAAGTGTTTGTTTCCGTCTCTCTTCTCGTCTCATCTTCAGCCACTTCTCCGGGGTCGGGTCGCGGTGGCAGCAAGCTAAGTATGGCACTCCAGACGTCCCTCTCCCCAGCAACCCCCTCTAGCTCCTCCTGGGGGACCCCAAGGTGTTCCCAGGCCAGATTGGACAAGTAGTCCCTCCAGCGAGCTCTGGGTCTACCCCGGGGTCTCCCCCCAGTTGGAAGTGCCCGGAAAACCTCCAAAGGAAGGCGCCCAGGAGGCTTCGTAATCAGATGCCCGAACCACCTCAACTGGCTCTTTTGTACCATTGTCCAATATAGGTATTAAAACAACATCTATCAAAACATGATCAAGGTAATGATACCATTATCCCTATACAATGTCACATTATTAGTGAATACTGGGGATTATGTGCAGCAATATGTGCAATAATAACACTGTACCCTCTGCACACTCTTCATTGTATTTACTACCTTTCACTTTATTTATACACTAAATTACTATTGTTCACATCTGTGTATTGTGTTATTTGTATTTTATTCTGTACCCTGTATGTCTTACAGTTGTATATCCTCTCTATATAGGTTCAGCTTTATATTTCTGTGTTTTGTGCTACTCGGTAGACATGTTTACCTCCCTCCCTGCCTGCCTGCCGGCCTGCCTATACACTAGAGAGGTTGCTGTCATCGTCCGACCTGTACGGCTCACAGCAAGTAGTATGAAGGGTTTGAACGTCATGTTGCTGATATCTAGAACCGTCATGGTTGTGTGATCTGGGTCATCGGGGCTCGCCTGTTCCCCATCCCTTGATTGGTATTTCGGCTCACCTGCCGCCCCATTTACATGAGTAACCCTGATTGCCCCTGACTGCCCATATGGCCCTCACCTGATCCCGAGCCCCTTACTTGGCTTGCGGGTCCGTGTCCTGCGCAGCTGCGCCCAATCTCCCCGATTGGCTCCCCTGCGTACTATATATTCCCCCTGGTTGGCCTGGCTCCTTGTCGGATCGTCTCTTGATAGCCGGAAGTTTGATGCCTTGCGCTGAGTCTTCGTTACTGCCTGTTTTGCTTCATAAAACGTTGCTCTTGACCAGCCCGTCTCCGCTGTCTGCAGATGGGTGGTCTGTTCCCGCTCCCGGCGTGACAACAGCCTGCCTGGTAAGGACCAGACCAAGCTCCCAGTTGGGTACATAGTGACTCGTCCAACACAATATCCTGTTCTTAAATCACAAATTCTTCCACTTCAGAGGTGGATTTCAAGAGACAACACAGTCCAGTATGGCCAAGAGTACTAAAAGAGTACTAATACTTTGCAGCAGGATGCTGCTGCACATTGTTCAGGTGCATGATGGTCTTTTAGATGAAGTGATCAAACAGTGCAGCAGCACACCTGCGCTTTTGGCACATCACACTGCACAATGAGAGCTGAAGTGACCAAAACTTTTATATTTAACAGCGCTTATGCATCTGGATATTTATTAAACCCAGTGATTTATTTGTCTCAACGCTGTGGCTTGTCATTAATCGAGGCCCAGTCATATGTACTTAACACAAAAAGTAAGGAAATGTGTGTTTGGTAGAGTATTTCTTTGTTGTAACAATGCTTCTAGGCAATGAATCTTATACCGTTGGAAATCCTGTTTATTTGCCTTTTAAATGGCGCCACATGTGTAAGGAACATGCATTTGTGGGATGAGCAGCAGAGCTGAGTATGTGGGGGGCCACCATGAAAAATTTACCAAATCTTCTCTGCCAATGCCAAACAGCTTGTTTTGCTGCTGCTATTGGCTCTTGTTTTGAGCTTCTGGTACCCCAGGTGCTGACAATCAGCTGTCTATTAGATTTACTGCCAAAGAAGCATTGTTACAACAAAGACATAATCTACCAAACACCCATTTCCTTACTTTTTGTGCCAAGTTTATACATATACTTTGTTTAAAATTAAAAAATAAAAACACTTGACGGTAGGGAAAGTGCTCAACAAATGAGGAGCAAAGTATTCCAGTGAGTCGAGTAATGGTTTCTTATGGCACGAGACAGGCTTGCACTGTCTCAAAGAATTTACTTGACTCACTGGATTGTATACATATATTTATAATGCATGTTTGCCAGCAGACGGCGTTTGTGTTCTTTTTCTGCTATGCTCTGCTGTAGTCAGGTTTTGTTTTGGGGGTTGTCTTTTTGTGTGGCCTCCGCAGCCACCCCCCCCCCTTCGGCATGTCATGACCACTGCCAAACTAGCTGCTACCGGGCAGCGATGGGTCTCGCAGTTCTGTGTTTGACGTCGTGTACCGCCAGGGGTGCAATGCCAACGCTGACGCTCTGGCCAGAAGGTGTAACCAGGATGTATGTGACGCACTTCCGTCATGGGCTTCACGCCCGGCTAACGAACTTTACGCAGGGTGCTTTTTACACCATAAACGAGAGCGTTACTTTAATACAGGGGCACACCAATTATGTGCAGTTGTTGACCTGCGTTTGTTTTAGGGCTGCTGCAGGGGCGATTCTAGGATCAGAGCTTTAGGGGTGCTGAGCACCCAGAGTGCCGGCTGGCCAGGCAAGATAAATTTGGGGGGGTGGATCAAACCATTTTCGAAGCATGGGGGGGTGCTGTATTTTTGTTAAAATATTACATTTAAACCATATACTGGATATGGTTTTGCCATTTCTTCAGCTTATTAAACATGGACATGCAGTAAAAAAAAGCTCTTCAATTTTAGGGGTGCTGGGGTCCAATTTAGGGGTACTGCCGCACCCCCAAAATGGGCTAGAAACGCTTATGGGCTGCTGTAATATTTAATTTGAAAAACGGCCGTTTTCAGATGAGCGTTGCAGTATCCTGTGAGTTCTCTGTTGACGCAGAAATAAGACGCTGCGTATCACACAAGCTTAGGAGAAAAGCTCTCACTGATCCCACGGTGGATCTGACAAAACTCCTGGAACTAGCCAGGCTGGAAGAAGCGTCTGAACAACAAGCACGTGGAATGGAGAAAGGATCAGACACCGTTTCGGATGGTATTTTGGCTCTGCGCCACCGAGAGCGCAGGAATCAGCGGGCTAGGCAACCTGCTCATTCTGCCCGGCAGCCTGCGCATACGGCCCCAGGCGCGCACGGACGTGAGTGCTTCAACTGCAGTGGCTCATTCCCTCATCAAGGTGACTGCCCAGCACGTGGGCTTGCATGTCGCAATTGTGGCAAACGAAATCATTTCTCAAAAATGTGCCGGTCGCGCCCAAGACAAAGTATGAACTATGTACAATGTCAACAGTCAGATGACACCTCAAAATCAAATGCCCACTCACCGCGTCCCAATGAAGACAGCACAGACCACTCCCCCCCCCCCCAGATATCTTTACACTGAAAGACCCAGCTATCACAGCGCCAAAACAGACCATTCAGATAAATGGGTTGCCTCTCGAAGTGCTGGTAGATACAGGAGCCTCAGTCAATGTAATGGACTATTGCACATTTCAATCACTGCCAGCCCGCCCAGTACTGCAGAACACATCAGTCCAGTTTTTTGCTTATGGCTCCCGCATGCCTCTGCCAATGCGCGGGCAATTCTGCTCACAACTCGGCTTCCGAGACAGAATTGTCAGAGAAACATTCTTCGTGGTCGACAAGCCAGTGATTCCTGTAGTAAGCTGCCAGACAGCAGTTGCCCTCGACCTAGTCCGCCTGGTCAACAATGTACCTGTGCCGCCCATGCTACAAAAAAATTCCCCACCGTTTTTCAAGGCATTGGAAAGCTCAAGGATCACCAAGTGAAAATCCACATTGACACTACAGTGCAACCAGTGGCTCAACAACACAGGCGCATCCCCTTCCACATGAGACAGCTAGTGGAACAGGAGCTGGAGAGGCGCTAGACATAATCGAACGTGTTGAAGGCCCCACGCCATGGGTCTCTCCGGTGGTAGTAGCTCCAAAGCCCGAAAAATCAGACTGCGTTGACATGAGATGCCCAAACGAAGCCATCAAGCATGAGAGGCACCTCACTCTCACAGTGGACGACATTCTAGCAGACCTCAATGGGGCAAAAGTGTTCTCCACACTTGATCTGACAGTTGGCTACCACCAGATTGAACTCCATCCTGACTCCCGCTACGTAACAACCTTCACAACACATGTGTGCCTGAGGCGCTACAAACGAAACAACTTGGGGATATCTTCAGCAGCAGAGATTTTCCAAAAAAGCATTAGAGAGACACTGTCTGACATCCCGGGTGTTCTCAACGTCAGTGATGACATGCTGGTGTATGGCACTAGCCAAGAAGAACATGACAAGAGCCTAGAGGCGGTCCTTAGGCGTCTCTGAGTGTAACCTCACACTCGATGCTGACAAATGTGACTTCAAGACCAAGGTGGAGTTTTTCGGATATGTATTCTCAGATCAAGGCATCTCAGTGGACCCCAAGAAGGTGGCTGCAGTCAAGGAGACCCCAGCCCCGCGGAACCCAGGAGAGGTCAGAAGTTTCCTTGGCATTGTCACATACTGTGGTCATTTCATTCCAGGTCTAGCCACCCTGACACAGCCTCTCAGAGAGCTCACAAAGAAAGACCAGCTGTGCGACTGGTCCCCAACCCACCAGACAGCTTTTGACAAACTCAAAAATGCACTGAGCAGCAACACAGTCATGGCCTACTTTGACCAATCGAAACACACAGGAGTTGTTGTGGACGCAAGCCCTGCAGGCCTAGGGGCTGTTCTTACCCAAACTGACTCTGATGGTACACTGCACACACTTGCCTATGCCAGCAAAACGGTCACCTGTAGAACAGCGATACTCAGACTGAGAGGGAGGCTTTAGCTATAATCTGGGGCTGCCTTCATTTCCAGCTATATCTACTCGGATGCCCATTCACAGTGGTTACTGACCACAAGCTGCTGGTGCCCATGTTTAACAAGCCATCTTCCTCTCCCCCTCCCAGAATTGAACGCTGGCTACTAAAGCTACAGAACTTCAACTTCTCTGTCCTACAAGGCAGGTGTTGGTAACCCAGCAGACTACTTCTCCAGGCACCCAGTCCCCACACACGAGTCGAATAGCACACATGCCACCGAGCTGGCTGAAGCACACGTGCGTTTCATCATTGACCATGATGTTCCCCGCACTATGACACTGCAGGAGATCCACACAGTCTGACCCATGCCTCCAGCGGGTCATAGCTGCGGCCAGAACAGGACAGTGGCACACTCTTCTGGAACAGACAGCAGACATGTCTCCAGCCCAAAAATCACTCCGCCGATGTTTTCATGCACAGAGCTCATGGTGTCCACATCTGATCTTCTCAGAGGTAACAAGCTGGTAATACCCTCATCCCTGCATAACCGAGTGATTGACATTGCTCACGAAGGCCACCAGGGGTTGGTAAAGACAAACTTTTGAGGGAAAGTGTGGTTCCCTGGTATAGACAGAAGACTGCGTCAAAACCTGTCTTGCTTGCCAAGCAGTGACAAACGCAACACAATCTCATGCACCACTCCAGATTCCCCTTCCAGCTGCACCCTGGACTGAGGTGAGTGTGGATTTCTGCTCATTGCCAAATGGAGAGTACTTGTAGTGATGGACGATTATTCAAGGTTCCCAGTGGTGAAGGGGTCCACCACATCTGCAAAAGCTGTTATACCAAAGCTAGACAGCATGTTCTCATTATTTGGCATCCCAGAAGTTGTCAAGAGTGACAATGGTTCTCCTTTCAATTCTGAGGACTTCTCCAGGTTTGTTTCATACCTAGGCTTCCGCCCCAGAAAGATGACCCCCTTATTGGCCCCAAGCAAATGGGGAGGTTGAGCGCTTTATGAAAACGTTGGAAAAAAAAAACGATCCAGATTGCCACACTTGAATGCAAAAACACTCAAGCACTGAATCACTTCCTGAGAGCATACAGAACAGCACCATTGGGAAACCACCTGCCACAGCCATCTTTAGCAGGCAGGTGCGCACAACACTACCCAATGTCCAAAACGCAGTTCCAGACAAGCTCATGAGAGCCAGAGACACACAAGCAAAAGAGAAGATGAAAGGGCATCACGACACCATGAAAGAAAAGGTTAAAGCAGAGCTTGATCAAATGACTGCACTTGGTGTCATAGTGCCACAAAATGGGTGTCCGCCATGGTTGCAGCCGAGAAAAAAGATGGAACTGAGAATATGCATCGACCCAGTGCACCTGAACAAGGCCCTTCTCAGACCACATCACCCCCTGAAATCGATTGAACAAATCGTTGCAGACATGCCTGATGCTCAAGTTTTCAGTATTCTTGATGCCAAATGCAGTTTTTGGCAGATGCCTCTTGATGAAGCTTCCTCAAAGCTTACAACTTTCATGCCACCCTATGGCCACTATACCAGTTGCATTCAATTCCTTTGGATAACCATGACCTGGATGAATGAGAACATTCAGATATGGCCACTATAGGTTCCTGAGAATGGCATAGGCAGCGAGGTGTTCCAAAATGTGATGGAGCAACTGTTCGCTGGACAACCCTGAGATTGTAGTAGATGATATTTTAGTCTGGGGATGTGCAATGCAAGAACAGAATTCGGGCCATCAACTTGAAGCTCAACTCCGACAAATGCAAATTCAGTCCGCTGTGTCCACTATGTTGGCTAACCGCTGATGGTGTCAAGCCAGACCCTGAAAAAATTAAAGTAGTTTGCGACATGCCAAAAAGTCCTGCAGCTGTTCTTGGGTATGACAAACTGTCAAAGTCTATCCCTCAATACAGTGAGGTTACTGTCCCCTGAAACAACTAATACACCAAGATGTGGACTTGGCATGAAGCCCATGATGCGGCATTCAACAAGTTGAAACGAGCAGTGACTAACCCACCAGTTCTTTGACATATCAAAGCCAGTGGTCATATCGGCTGATGCATGACAACATGGTCTGGGTGCAGTGTGTCTCCAGCAAGGGAGGCCTGTGGCATTTGCATCACGTGCCCTCACACCCACTGAGTCAAGGTATGCACAGATTGAAAAAGAAATTGGCTTTCATCTGTGGACGTCCCGTTACAGTTGAAACCAACCACCAGCCTTTAATAACAATTCTGAGGAAACCACTTCACACCGCGTCACCATCTGCAGGGCATGATGTTGAAATTACATCACTACAACCTGGATGTGACTTATAAATGCACTAAGGAACTTTTTGTTGCTGATGCTTTATCACGTGCACACCTACCGATGACTGAGCCTGCACTTACTGATGACCTGTTGGACGTCGTGACAGTCCAAGTGCTCTCCTCATGTCGCAAATGACCTGAGAAATGCTGTGGAGAGGGATGTAATGTCAACAGCTCTAACACCAAGAGAATTACCCCACACTCTGCATCCCTTCTTTTCAATGAAGGAAGAGTTGACTGTCGAAGATGGACTTCGGCTCTGTGGACAGACTAATAATACCCCCTGCACTGCACAAGTTCTATGGACAGCTGCTCCAAAGCCATCCCGGTATCGACGCCACCAAACGCAGAGCTCGGGAGACCATGTACTGGCCCTCAATGTACAGACAATAAGAGGGAGGTGTCTTGCTGTGCGGCCTGCAATGCTCTCGCCCCTCACCACACAAAGGAACCACTGCACCTTCATGAAATCCCACACCTAACATTGTCATTCACTGCAGCAGATGTATTCGAATGGCATGCCAAAATGCATTTAGTCGTTGTGGCCTCTTACTCGGGGTGGTTGGAGCTGGACTACCTCCCTGATATAAAAAGCACCACAGTCATCGCAACACATGGTGTTCCTCATGACTGACAATGGGACCCAATTCACTGGTGAAGACTTTTCAGACTTGGCACAGACGTGGGACTTCAGGCACAGGCGGAGTAGTCCTCATTTCCCAGAATCAAATGGCCTTGCTGAGAGTGCTGCACGATCCGTTAAATACCACCTGGAAAAGTGCTACCATGATGTCACGGACATCCAAGCTGCTGTTCCCCATGATGGACTCCCCTCTCCTGCTCAGTGCCTTCAGTCCAGGCGGACCAGAACTTTCATACCAGTGACCAAAGCCATGCTGCAGCCGCGATCACGAGAGAGGAAAGCGTATCATGACCGCGATGCCCGGCGCCTCCCTGCAGTAAGTCAAACCGTCAGGGTGCAGACTGCATGTGGTTTTGACAGGTTGGCAAGAGTAGACGGCTCAGCCTAACGGCTACATAATTGCATCCCAAGGAACCAACTACATCAAGAATCGGCGACACCTTCTCCGAGTTGGACCCCCACCAGCCATCTCTGAGGATGACCTGCCACAAATTCCCACTTCAGCAGCACCTGATGAAGAAGCTGTTCGCGCTGACACCGCACCACTCACACCGTCCATTGCCACACCAGAAATCGCCTCAAGTGATTCAGATGGTAGACAATCTGTGGCGACTCGCTCAGAAATCACCAACGTGCATGGATAAGTAGACACGTTGGTCCTTGACTAACGAGTCGGACCCTTTAGTCAACCAGCTAACGTTGTTGCTTGCGGTGTGGGAGCCACGAGTTCGCGTTCAGGTTGTGGGGGGGGGGCATACACCTGTAAATACTGCAAGGCCTCGGTGGTAGTCATGGTGTGCCTGAACGCTGTTTGTAACCAGACATGTTGGAAATGATCAATATTCAAGTTTACACTATTCCTCTGCACTGGAGAACGCTAGTGTAGAGCGATGAAGTTGGCGAAGGAAACTATGCGACCAACGCATCAGAAATGGTGCGGTGACGCGCATGATCACGAGCCGTCTTTTTGATGGCTGATGGTCGTTTTAGGTAGAGCTTAACTTTTTTGTGCAATTGACCTAAAACGCAATGAAAATTTATGCAACTTTAGGAGCATTTAGGGAGCGGCAGGTCTACTTTTTCTTTTCTTTTTTTTTTAAGTTATTAAACTTTGAAAATCCAAAGCAGTCAAAATGACGGCCTTGGTGGTTCTAATGTTAAAAGTACCAGAATTCCATATTTGTCTTTATGTAAGATTGTATCTGGCATCCAGTGCTGACGAAGTCACTCGGATGAGTGATGAAACATTTTCCCACTAAACTTGGTGTCCAGATGAACTGATTAGGCTTTTCTGGGCACTCTGAATGAGAGAGCAGCGAGGTGAAATCTCGCATATGATCATCTGATTGGGTTGGCTCAAAATTATTATTTTATACATAATGGGAAGTAATTATTTTACCCTAGTGCAGCAGAAGTTGCTATTTTACCAAAACTCAAACAGGAGTAAGTCATCTCAACCATATTTAATGTTCTTAACTATCTTGCACAGGAATGGAGACTGGTAAGTGAGTAGCAACACAGTTCAGTAGGAGGATCTAAGGCACTTTGAATACTGCAGCTGATGGACACGCGGTGCCTGAATCCTAATTGCTTCTGACTCCTTGGCCTTAATTTAGATGTCAGATTCTGAAACGGGGGAGGAGGACAAGGCAGAGGAAGAGGAGGCCAAGGTAAGACCCCGGCTATGACTGTTGTAGTGGATATACTGTGTGGAACAATTGGTGTATTTAATCATTTAAAAAGCTATTTCATGAGCTTGTTTACTGCCTACCAAATTTGAGCACGTCTTATCTGGTAAGGCTCTGTCAACGTTATGATTTGAGTTGCCCTTTGTTTGCAGCGCTGGAAATTTTTATAGCTGGTTTGAGATGAACATCATGACTAATTTTGCTTAAAGATGTATTCCTTATGTTTAAAAATTACATGATACTTTGAATCTAGTGCTAAATTTTCTGAGACATGCTAGGGCAGACACAATCATGAATTTTTAGTTTGAGTAATGATAAATTGCTTGCAGTTAACAATTTGTCTATGTATATTAAATAAGTGGGTTGGGGGGGGGTCAAGATACTCATGCAACAAGGAAACAAAACCATGTTTCCATCAAAGCGTTGTGCTTTATTTGGAAGGAAACGGCAAAATTCACCAAGTTCCTCAGTATTGCTGTAGAGTTTTCACATTTGCTTTAGGTATTTGTTTCCCTTTTGGTCAACAGTTTGACAGCTAGGCAATGGAAACGCGTATGTCAAATAAATATTGATGCAGCAGATTGTACATATGAGGTCAGATGTCTGGTCCGATTGAATTGCACAACAATTGTAAACTGGATTTAAACTTGGTGAAAAGGGCTCTACGTTATCCAATATAACTTCGCCTAAGCTGTCACGTGCAATGCTGTAGGTGTGACACTGCACAGGAACAAGACTTTTTGGTTTACAACCACAGTGGCCCATTGCCACCGCTGTCAACATCTTCCCCTCCGAAAGGAAGAAATGCAGTCACAAGAGAGAATCTACACAATAGCAGTTAGGTCCAGTAAGCCAACCCCCCCCCCCCCATGTTGTTTTTCCTGACATTGGAACCTTGTTTTCAGGTAGATCATTTGCCTCGACCAAACTGATTGAAATGCATCTAACTTTTATGCTCTTACTTGTGACGTTTGTCATTGGCTTAAAATGAACTCAGGCTGGAATTATGATTGTACAAAATGATAAGAGCTCAGTTCAGATAACCATGATAGACCTTGAAATCGGCTTTCATTAAGTATTGACGAACTAAAAACTGAATCTAGAAGCGCAGTGGAAGGCCCTTTTCCTGGGTTGGATGAGAGGGCACAGCCTAACTGCAATACTTTGTCCACCAGGGGGCGGCAGAGGGGCTGCGTAGAGGAGAATTTGGGGGAGTCATAAAAATTAAAGTTGCTTGCCTTTGTAAGGGGACGACTGGTTTATCTTACCATTATGCGCCATATTTAATGTTGCAATTTTTGTCTTACTCAATGGAAATTGAAGGTGCTGCCTTTTATTTTACAGGGAATGAAGATTGTGATTTATCTCGGCCTTCTAGAGCAGGAGGTGGCTGTGGAAGAAGGGAAGGGGAGGCCAGGGTAAGTTTTTATTCAACAGCCCAGTTACAATTGTGTAAGATATAACATTTCCTTTAATACTAAAGAATATCACTTTGTAATGCTAGAACATTGGCCCCCTTGGATTTAACTGAAAGCACCAAGTTGGTATTCTGCGTTTAAGACGGGTGCATTTAAAAGGTTGGCGTAGTCTAAAGTGACTGCCTCTTTATTTCACAGGAGATGGAGGAAATGAAAATGAAGATTGACTTTTTTTTTCTCAGCCTTCTAGAGGGTTGTTATTAATTGACATGGTGAACTTGATGGTTTCATAGGCAGTCTTATAAATGCATTTCATTATTCAAACTCGGGAGTTTTTTTTTCTTCACAGCAGTATACAAAATTTATCGGTACAAAAACGGTTTCATTTTCCACTGCCATCCTTTTTCTTTCTTACAAGAGAAGGTAAAACAAAATATAGAAACGAGTAAACTTTAAGAACTTCATATAGTCTGGGAGAGGCAAAGTGTACATAAGAGTCTATACGGGAGAGAGGCGATATGAGGATTCTCACCTTGTGGTAGGGAGTGTGTGACGGTTCCCAGTGCGTGGTAGGGAGAGTGTGAGGGGAGAGGGAGAGAGGGGGTCTTTAAAATGTCCATTTATTCAATATCTCCAAAATCTGGCTGTAAGGTCTCTTACATATTGACCCACTTGGTCCAGAATTTAATGAACTTATTTTTCTGAAGACAGAGTGCAGGCAAGGTGGAGCGGGTGGAGAAGAGTGTCTCGAGCGATTTGCTATGTTATATGGTTTGGAGACGGTGGGACTGACGAAAAGACAGGAGGCGGAAAATGTGAAGATGCTAAGATTTGCATTGGGAGTGACGGACAGGATTGGGAACGATTATGTTAGAGGGACAGCTCAGGATGGACGGTTTGGAGACGAGACAAGATGGAGATGGCTTGGACATGTGTGGAGGAGAGATGCTGGGTATATTGGGAGAAGGATGCTGAATATGGAGCTGCCAGGGAAGAGGAGAAGAGGAAGGCCAAAGAGGAGGTTTATGGATGTGGTGAGGGAGGACATGCAGGTGGCTGGTGTGACAGAGGAAGATGCAGAGGACAGGAAGAGATGGAAACGGATTATCTGCTGTGGCGCCCCCTAACGGGAGCAGCTGAAAGTAGCAGATTTTTCTGAAGATGGAGGGAAAAATTAATCTTTTCCATAACATAAATGTCATTTAATACATCTATCCACTGCTGTGTGTGTGTGTGTGTGTGTGGTGGTGGTGGTGGTGGGGGGGGGGTTCAGGAAGTAACCAACACCTTGAGCGCTTTTTTTTTTTACCAGCAGATATCAAAATACCAAATTATTCATCGGGCCACCCTGCCTGGAAATGGGCATTTCCTGAGAATATTGTGGGGGGAAATTGCAAGAGCAGATCATTAAGTGTGCTTTCCAATGCTTTTGTGAAGCTCTGCCCAGAAAGGTCTCATCACAGGGCACTCCCAGAATGTGCCAGTGGTTGGCTTCCTGAGGTCCACACTGTTTGCAACACTTTGTATCCTCCCATCAAGGTGCTTTGTTTTTGTGTAATAAAAAAAATCAAATTAAAGGCTTCTACTCAAACGCCCACCATATGTGGGAGTTGGTGCATTTCCACTGGAATTTATATGCATCAAGCCAATCCTCATTTGATATTGCAAAGTTGCCTTTTTCCCATTTTCTGTAATGTATTCTGTAGAATAGGATTTTTTTTTGTCATAAGGGCTTTATAAAATCTCTAACACCCTTATTTGAGTCTTTTTGATGGGCACCGATATCCTCGGTATAGGATCATTAAAGTCTCTTTCATCTTTTTGTTCAAAATGACTGCATGTCTGGAGAGATGTATAAAAATCAGATTTTTCAATATATTCTTTCCTCAAGTTTTCAGTCTGTCGCTTTTCTGTTGGGGAATAGAAATGTTGTTGTTCCTTTTGAAATCCAGGACTTGAATCTCTGATCCCTTTTATTGGGCACGGACTCAGGGTCAAGAGGTACACTACTGAATTATTTGTAATGTATGGCCCAGTTTATGTTCTCTTATCCCAGCTTTTTAGTTGGGCGTTAATCCATGGATTTGGAGGAGTTTTGGTTTTTGTGGAACAGGAGGTGGCTGTGGAAGAAGGTGAGGCTAAGGTAAGTTTATTCAACACCCCAGTTACCATTGTGTAAGATGCAAAATTTCATTCAATACTAAATATCACTTTGTAATGCTTTATAAAATTGGCACCCTTGGAATTAACTGAAAGCACAAAGTTGTTGTTCTGAGTTTAAGATGGGTGCATTTAAAAGGTGAGAGTACTCTAAAGTAACTGCCTTTTTATTTCATGGGAGATGGAGAGAATGAAGATTGATTTTTTTTTTCTTCCCTCAGCCTTTTAGGGGTTTGTTATTGACATGTTGAACTTGATGGCTTCATAGGCTAAAAATGCATTCCGTTCATTCAAACAACTCAGCAGTTTTGGTTTCTGTGGAGCAGAAGGTGGCTGTGGAAGAAGGAGAGGCCATGGTAAGTTTATTCAACACCTGGTGACCATTGTGTAAAGTGTCAAACTTCCTTCAGTAAAGAATATCATGTAGCACCTTTAAGGCCAACTCATTCGACTTAGAGGGCACATGGTTCTGAATGGAAACTAAAACAATGGTCATGTTAGCTAACATGTCAACGAGCTAAGGAGCTACCAAGAGTCAAAGTCCTTTCACGGTCAGTGTGAATTAGCATTCTGTTGTTTTTCACTTTTAAATGACCGCCAATGACACAAATTGATGCCAAAAAAAAAACCTTTTTAAAATAGTTTACTATCCATTTCATTACATTTTTTTAAGAGGTCTGTCAGGTTACCCTCAGTGGTGTGAATCTCTCCTCCTTGTCCCGGATCTATGATGTCTCGGCGGGAACAGACGGCTCTCAATCGCCACCTCAGTGGGTCTGCGCCTGTGCAGATTACACCTAGTGGAGTCCTCTGCAGACAGCAAGGTAAGAAGAAGAAAAAAGTTAACGCTGGGAGAATAGGTTTGAGAATGGCTTAAGATATGTGTTAGTACCTGTTTTTGGCTGAACCGGCCAGCGGGACCAACCCTACAAATGTGAAGGTCTCCAACTGAGTGATCAGTTTGACACAATTGGGCTGCTGGATCAGGTGAACGTGACATTAAGGTTAACATAAGATTGACATCCCTTAAACTAGATGATTTGTCACCCGAATGCTGAGAGAGCACAGTTTAAGTACCGCAAATAATCACTTTGACAAACTGACAAAAGGGTTGCGTGGCTTTTGCGGCTGCCAAACCTGCACAAATGAGACAAAAAGAAACTGTAATTCTCAAAGCACCCGCAATGGGTGAGAAGTACCTGCCCTCTGGTTACAAATATCAATGTGGCAAAGTATAAGGGGTGGCTGTGCACCACGAATGGAGTAGGCAGGCTCAATGGCATCAGGTATAGTAAGAATTGGTGGACCTGGCAGCTTGTTTCTACGAATGACTTTGGTCACAGTTAAAGCAAAAAGTGTTACAGCACCGTAGTATTGAGATGCTATTTGCTTGGCAACGTGGTAAATTTTCCCCCAAGAGTTGTCTTGAGCCCTTAATAGTCAACACATCATGTGCTGAAGCTGTGGAATATGACGTAGAAGTGAATGTCAAGGCTATGGCAAATATCATGCCTCTGCAGAAGTGTGGTGTTGGTATCCAGTGGTCAGATACTACTGTTCCAACAAGTCCACTATAGACAGTGCAACACAAACTGGTCCTGCACCATCACTGTCAGCCTATGACCTGGATGACAAAGATTCAGTTTTTCATAGGTATTGACAGTTTTTACTAATGTAACTGGTCTGTAATGATTAAATGCAACCTTAGATTGGTTGGGCGGCACGGTGTCCCGGTGGTTAACACTGTTGCCTCACAGCGAGAAGGTCCTGGGTTCGAACCCCAGGCTGTCCCAGGTCCTGTCTGTGTAGAGTTTGCATGTTCTCCCCATGTCTGCGTGGGTTTCCTCCCACCATCAAAAAGACATGCCTGTTAGGGTTAATATTCCTGCCTGTGCCCCTGAGCAAGGCAATGGAAAGAACTGGAGTTGGTCCCCAGGCACTGCAGCTGCCCACTGCTCCTATACAACAGGATGGATTAAATGCAGAGGACAAATTCATTGTAAGAATACAATGACAAAATAAAGTGGCTTTCATTTCATTATGCTAGCTTGCTACAACAGTATATATTACACAGTACTTCATCACGTGAAATGTGGCGGATGGTCAAGTGGTCCATTTTTTTTTCTTTCTGTTCTCCATTTCTGGCTATTGTTGGAACCCATGTCTAATGTAAAATTTGAATAATGTTAAGATCACCATCCATATAAGGTAATTTCATCAGTAACAGGGACCCACTGCCTAACGTTGTCAATCCAGTTACCCAGGCTGCTGTCACTGTCAGCAGGCAACAGCAGACACCGACTCACTGACTTGACACCGCATTTACTAGTACTCCAACTACTGCTAAGTACTACTACTTATGGCTGCTCCCGTTAGGGGTGGCCACAGCGGATCATTCATTTCCATCCCTTCCTGTCCTCTACATCTTCCTCTATCACACCAACCACCTGCATGTCCTCCCTCACCACATCCATATACCTCCGCATTGGCCTTCCTTTTGCCTGGCAGCTCCATCTTCAGCATCCCTCTGCCAATATACCCAGCATCTCTCCTCCGCACGTCCAAACCATCTCAATCAGTTTCATAAGGTTAATGGCGTTGAAAGCCAAGCTGAAGCCGACAAACCATTCTCTCATGCGTTTCTATTTTTAAGTGGGTTAGTGTGTGGCGAAGGGCTGTGGAGATTGCCTCTTCTGTGGAGCGGTTGGGCCGATACGCAAACTGAAGTGGGTCTGTGTGTTGGGGATGTTGCCCTTGATGTGTATCATAAGCCTCTGGAAGCACTTCATGATAATGTGGCTAAGTGTGGTAGTTCAGGCATGTCACGACAGGTGTCTTTGGGATGGGTATGATGGTAGTGGGCAGTACAGCTTGGGTGTGTTGTTGGGGCCAGCAGCCTCATGCGTTTACCCTTAACCAGCCTCAAAAATCTCACATCCATGGACGGCTGGAGTATTTGGTCATCACTGTCACAGCCCGCCAATGTGGCTCGGTGTCTTGGGCTTCAAGGCGTGTGTGTCGAGCTCATTCAGCAGGGAGGCATCAGAGCCTGCCACACAGCTAGTTTTTGCTTTTATAATCTGCGATTGTTTGGATGCCCTACCATATGTGTTGTGGGTGAAGTGGACTTCAATCTGCAGTGTGAATTTGTTCTCTGCAGACTTGATGGCTTGTTTAAGGTGGTCTCCGGCCACTCTGAGATAATCTCTGTTGCCGCCTTTGAACGCTGTCACAGCCATGGGTAAGTGTGCGGATTTCGTGGTTCATCCAGGGTTCTGGTTAGGCGGAGTCTATCTTTTTCCTAGTCGTGACATTTCCTAATGAAGCCGGTTACTGATGAAGCATACTACTCCAGGTTGTGAGTCAAGTCGGTTCGTTCAAAACAGTCCTTGGATCACTAATTCAGCTCCTACAGAACACACCTTCACAGCATTAATTGTGGATTTGACATGCTTTATTTAGCAGCCATCTACATGCGGGCAGCAGGAGCAGAGATGTGGTCTGACTGTCCCAGGTGAGGGAGGGGGACTGGTTTATAAGCCTCATATGTTGCTTTAAATGTGATCCAAGTTATTTCTTCTCGTGGGGCATCGGTGGTATTTGGGGATGTGACGACCCCTCCGCTCCAATAGGTGCACCTGTGGTTTTGTGTTCTTTGTCTTGCAGGATCTTGGTCAGGGACGGAGGCTCGTCATTTTGCTCATGAGCCGAGTACTGACTACCACCTTTATTTCGTTCTTTATCGTTTTCGTCGCCTCGTTTTGAGAATGAGTTGCACAGTCCGTTGTTGGGAGACCTTGACGAGTGTAGTAAGTGGTTTGTTGTTTTGAGTTAATGTAAGGAGCCGCTGATTTGTTCTGAGGAGTGTTTGTCGCCACGCTGGTTATGCTTGTTTTTGTGGCATTGAGTTCTGTCGGTCCTGTGCACACCGTAGTAAAGTCCTATTCTGTCCCTGATTAGGTTTAAGAGCGGGTTCCCTTTGGAATTTGTTTGGGGGGGTTGTTAGTGTGGTGAGAACGTGGTTGGAGCAGTTGTCTCGGGGGCACATCCAAAGCTCCAGGTGGGTCGCCATTTTATGGTTGCTTCACCAGGCTTTTGGGTTTAAGTGCGTAAGTACCCACCACAAGTAGCACCTGAAGACTAGGGGGGAGCTTAGTTAGACTCTGGATAGGCAGTTAGAGGGACGGTGCTGCGGTGATAATTTTGGGCTGTGTGAGCTCTGTGCTGCGGGTAGGATTTGTAACCTGTTTTTGTTGCATCGGCAGTTTTGGCGTGGCTTGGGCAGGTAAATTGTTTAAGTTATGGCTAGTGTGGAGAACTTTTTTTGAGAGCTCCGTCGGAGGAGTTTTTGGAGTACTGTTCGCAGGAGCAGTTGTAGAAAATGGCCAAGCATTTTAAATTGGAAGTCTGTAATAACAGCATGAAGGAGAACGTTAAAGCTAACTTGACTGAACTGGGAGTCATTACACCCAAGTTATATGCTGTTGGTCCTGGGCTGGAAACTTTCACTGCGCCTGGCCCTAGTGAGGCTGGTTTAACTTTTGAGCAGAGGAAAGAGCTGCTTCTGTTAAAAACAGACCGTGCTCAGATTGAGAGAGGAAAAACTGGCTGTCGAAGTTGACGGAGGCAGAAATTAAGACTTGAGGTGGAGGAGCGGCGGTCAAGTTCAAGTGTATCTGTTGCCACTGCGGGGCATGCCTCTTTTCCTGTTTCTGGTAGATCTAATAGTATCTCTGGTTCTTCTGATGTTGCCAGTAATCTGCGGTTGGTTCCTCAGTTTTGGGAACAGGACCCACATACTTTTTTCTCCCTTTTTGAGCATGTAGAGTGGTCAGACTCTGACCGCACACTACTTTTTGCAGTGCGTGCTAACGGGTAAAGCGCAGGAGGCCTATTCTGCTCTCACTATGGCTTAGAGTAAAGTTTATGCAACGGTCAAGGCTGCAGTGTTGAGGGCTTATGAGTTGGTGCCTGAGCCATACCGCGAGAGGTTTCGGACATGGGAGAAGTCTGGGAAGCAGACACATGTTGAGTTCACCAGGAAGCTGGTTACCCATTTTAGTCGATGGTGTGCAGCTTTGGAAGTTGATACTCGTGATTTGGTCGTTCTGGAGCAGTTCAAAAATTCTGTTCAGAGGCACATTGCCGTATATATCAATGAACATAAGGTGCAGAATGCTGCGGAGGCAGTTAAGCTGGCAGATGAGTATGTGCTGACGCACGGGTGGTCGTGAGCATCACACTGGTGATGATGGCAGCAGGTTTCGTGTAGCAGGTAAGTGGGAGGAAAGAACTAGTCCTCGCCTGAGTGGGCCAGAACGGGCTACACGGGGCCAGATGTATGCTGACGCAACCAGAATTTTCAATTATTTCAGAGGCAGGGGACATTGAGAAGCTGACTGTCCTAGACTTGAATAGTGGAGCGCCGGGGAAGTCTGCCGCGTGTACCGTTTCTGTGCAACACATCGGTCCTGTAATTTCTCCTTGTCACCAGGTGAGAGCTGAGGCAAGTTGGAGGAGTCAGATTTCTTTGCGTTCGTGTCTGACGGCTGCGTGTCACTGGTGGGGAGTGACGTCACCATGCCGGTAAAAATTCTGAGAGATACTGGGGTTTTTGATTCATACATCATGAGCTCTGTGTTGCCTTTTTCTGAGGAAACCGATACAGGAGATTTTGATGCAGGGGATAGGGTTAACTGTTGCCTGTTCCACTGCATAGGCTGGTGCTTAACTGGTTTGGTCCAAGGTGGGGCTGGGTGATACATCGATTAATTCGAATTTGTAATTAAGGACGATTTAATTTGAATGAAAATCGATTTTCTCATGAACTTCCACCACCCGCGCTCCTCTTGAGCTCCCGTAGGTCAGAGTGCACTGCCCCGCTCCCCCCACAAATGCACATGGCAGCAGGCGAGGATGAGCTCGTCCCCAAAAACGGCACAGTGTCCTCGGTGGTGTGGAACTGGTTTGGCTTTGTGGCGTCCAACAGCGAACAAACCACGACCTACTGCAGTTTGCTCTAAAGGTAGCAGCAGTATGATGAATTTATTTCAGCACCTTAAGCCGAGGCCTGCAGCGGAGTGGGAGAAATGTTGCTCTCTGCGGGATTCACAAGACCGCAGCCCACAAACACCCGCTAAGAAACAATCCACATTAGCCGAGTCCTCATTGTGTCCCTTAGGACCAGAAAGGGACGCGGTGGAAAACTCTTACTGATGCAGTCGCGCTGCATATGGCTAAAGACATGGTCCCCATTTACACTGGAAAAGCCGGGGTTCATCCACATGTTAAACTTTTGACCCCAAGTATGTACTACCAAGCCGCAAGCAGTTTGCCGGAGTTGCCTTGCCTCACCTGTGCAACTGCACACGGGAAAGGATGGCTAGAGAGCTGCAGGAGGTGTCGTTTTACTCCATCCCAACAGACTTATGGTCCAGCTGAACCTTGCAGCCCTACATGAGTTTGACTGTACATTTTATCAACAACAACTAGACTCTGCGAAGCATCTGTCTCCAAACAGCGTATTTCCCTGAGGATCACAAAAGTGAGAGAATTGCCCAGGGGCTAAAAGATGCTCTGAACTCCTGGAACCTTGCTGAAGACCGACTCATCTGTATGACAACAGACAGTGGCACCAGCATAATCAAAGCTCTCAAAGACAACGAGTGGCCCAACCTCCAGTGCTCTGGACACAGACTGCACAACGCTATATAGGTAAGAGGCTAATGATGCGTTCAAGTGAGTCTGACCTGAAAATGTATTTAATTCCCAGTGACGTAATAAGATATTACTTTATCAGTAAAAATGTTATTACAGGACATGCTATTGCATTTACCATTTATTACATTATTGAGTTTTATTACATTTTCAGTTATTACAGTATCATGAAATTATTACATCATTGGGTGCTACAAGCCCCCTTAATGCATGATGTTCACATGCATAATTCATGATTAATGCGTTTTAACCAATTTAATACATTTACTCTAAATGTACAGGCACGATTCATCATAATGGTACACATGCCCTGTGTTTGTGTTTTTTGTTTGCGTCAATAACATGTTGAAATGTGTAAAAAGACTTGTTGTGACCCATTGAAGAGTAAGTGTGTGAATGTAGTTCATGCCACAGTAAAAATTGTTTTGTTTGTGTTTTATTTATTTATTATACAGAGAATGGTGTGACGGACCCACGGATTGAACGTGCCATTGGGGTTTGTAAATAGGCTGTTGCTGCCTTTTCCTATTATAGCTGGAAAAAAGAAGAGCGATGGGTGAAGTACGGACTGAGCTTGGTCTACCCCCTCATCAGCTAATAACTGAGTCCCCGACCAGATGGGGTTCATGACAAAAAATGATAGATTTCTGGAACAGGAGAAGGCTATAGCCCGTGTCCTGGGCTCAGACAGGAAAGGTCAGCATCTCGTGTCCACTTGGCAAGACACTGATGTTTTAGAGTCCATAAATAAAGCTGTCAAACCACTCCAAGACTTTCCTGACGCCCTGTCCGGGAGGCTTATGTTAGCGTTGCCTACATTAAACCGGTGCTCCAGCTGTTCAAAACCAGTCTCCTACAGCCTGAGGAGGAAGACACCGAGTTCACTGAAACTATAAAAACAAACATTCTTCGGTACCTTGATGACAAATACAGCAACCCTGTGACGGATGAACTCTTGGACATGTCTTCACTGATGGACCCCAGGTTCCGAACAACCTACATTGACCCAGGCAAGGTGGAACAAGTCAAAAACAAGGGCTGTCACCGAGCTGATGTCTCCACCTGTGCCTGCTGGAAAAAAGTACACCACAGCAGCCTGGTCCAGCTGTGCAGGTGTGTCAAGAAGCACAGCCTCCACCGAATAAGAAAATGACTTTAGCTTTCTTCTTCAAGAAGAATGTGCCACTGCCATCTCCCCACCAGTCAGAAGCAGGGAAAATAGAGACCGAGCTGGCAACCTACCTGTTGACCCCTGAGGCACATCCAGACACTAAACCACTTCAGTGGTGGAAGCACCACGAACCAAACTTCCCAAGGCTCAGTAATCTGGCCAAGAAATACCTTTCTATCCCTGCTACACGTGCCCCGTCAGAGGGTTTTTAGTGTGGGGGGGTGGCATTGTTACATGCAACAGGGCATGCCTCCAGCCAGAGGTAGTAGACAGGCTTGTATTCCTTGCCAAAAATTTGTAAAAAAAAAAAGATGGCATTGCAAACACCTCACGTCCTGTACATTTACTAAAATTTGATGTTGACTATGCAATGCATGCAGATGTTTGATTTTGTATACATATTCAAGGATTCAAAATGGGGACAATTTTTGTATACAAGAGGCACCTTTGTTTAAATGCACACACATGTGAACTTAAATGAAAGCTTTGTTTGCACTGTATCAATCCCAGTGGGGAAAATTATCTATTTTTGTAATGGCATGTAATCTGACAAGTTAAATTTGTGTTTTATCAAACTTTTTTTTCAAGAGGAAGCGCTTTTATGTTTTTTTTTTTACATTGGTTTGAAGGTGCACTGTATCACGGTCAAGTGAAAATTTTCTTAGGTATGTTTTCAAAACTGGCAGATTAGGTCCCTGTAGATTGGGACATTGTTTGAAGCCTGTAGGAAGGTGATGAAATGTTACATTTTTGCTGTTGTTTACAATGGCAGGGCCTGCCATCTTGTTTACACGCTTGTTTCAAGACTTGTGTTTTGTTGCAATTTAACCCGAAGCGGAAATTTTGTTCAAATGCCAGAAGGGACAATCGAAACAAAATAAAAGCAAAACTTATTTTGAATAATTTCTTTATTTGTTGTGTGTTTTTTAAGAAGGAAAAAAATCGATTAAAATCGAGTTTGGTGTGAAAAAATCTGAGATTTTATTTTTAGGCCATATCGCCCAGCCGTAGTCCAAGGTGAGGTTACCATGGGCGTCTGTCCTGCACTGCCAGTTGAGGGCGTGGACATCATTTTAGGGTATGACCTGGCTGGTGGGCCGATGGTCCACCATCTCCCCGAGTAACGTCTTTACCATCTGTTACAGGGAAGCCAGAGGAATGCTCAGTGTTTCCCTGACATGTTTACAGCGTGTGGTGATGGACTATGCGGAGGTGGCGCCTGAGCCTGTACCTGAGCAGGATGTAGCAGAGAAGCGTGGGGCGTTCTCTGTGGTTATTCCTGATTCTCTTGTCTGTTTCCCATAGTGACCTGGTGGGGGAGCAGAGGGCTGATCCCTCGCTAAGTCAGCTGTTGGATGGAGTTCTCAGCGTTGATGATGGGAGGAGTGCTGTGGGGGGTTGCTTGCTGCAGGACAAGCTGTTGGTGAGGAAACGGGTGCCACATGGGGAGAGCTTTGTTGGTGATCCCGTTTGTCAGATTGTTGTTCCTTCCAAGTTTCGTGATGAAGTGCTGAAAACATCTCATGATCAGTCAGGACATCCGGGGGTCCGTAAGACCTATGACTATATTCTGCTGTATTTGTTCTGGCCTCGTGTGAAGAGGGATGTGTCCAGCTATATTGGAACATGTCATACGTGTCAGTTGACTGGGAAGCCAGAGCATAAAGCTAGCCCCTATGTGTCCTATTCCAGCAGTCGGGCAGCCATTTGAGCACCTGCTAATTGACTGTGTGGGTCCTTTACCTCACTTGAATTTTGGTAGCACATATTTGCTTAGTGATATGTCAGAGCACAAGGTATCTGGCTGCGTCCCATTACTGTTACGTGGGTGGTAAAAGCGCTCACACAGTTCACTTCCACCTTTGGGATTCCAAGGGTGATCAGGACTCAGATTTTTAATCTCACTTGTTTGCTCAAGTTTTGAAACGGCTACAGGTTAAACGTAGTCTTTAGCATACCGTGCTCGGAGTCGAGGGGCTCTAGAAAGATTTCATCAGACCCTGAAGCCTCTGTTGCGGGGTTATTGTGTGGAGTTGAAGAAGGGCTGCCATGGTTACTGTTGGCTGCCAGGGAGGTGGTGCAGGAAAGCACCGGGTTTAGCCCTAGTGAGCTTGTTTTGGGGGACACGGTGCATGGGCCGCTCACTCTGCTGCGTGACGGTGTAGTGCAACTGGAGCCTCCAGATAACTTGAGTATGTTAATGGGTCCCGGCATCAGCTGTATGCGGCTGGGGAAATGGTTAAAGAAAGGTTAACCTCTTCACAGGAGAACATGAAGTGTCTGTAGGACTGTAAAACTGAGCAGTGTCGGTATAGTCCTGGTGATCAGGTTCTGGCTTTGTTGCCAATTTTTAGTTCTCCCTTTCAGGTTAAGTTCACTGGACCATTTACAGTGTTATGCCAGGTTTCAGATCAAAACTACCTGTTGTAAATACCAGGGCGTAGGAAGTCCACTCAACTTTGTCATGTAAACCTGTTGAAACCCCACTATGCTCATGAGTCACAGTTGACCTCTAGTGGTGAGGAGCAGAGAGTGCTAAACCAGTTTCAGTAGCTGCAACGGTGGCAAGTTCTGTTATTTCCTCCTTTTGTGCAGGAGGATCATGGGATTACACTGCCTGACGAGAGCTTGTTGTGTGGCCGATTTAAAAAAAAAAAAAAAAAAAAAAAACCCACTGAAAAATCTGGTGTCTGTGTTTGGGCATCTGTCCGAGGTGTGCTGAGCTGTCTGCACTTAGATGAGCATTAAGTTAATGCTGTAGCCTACCACAAGGTAGCTGGATAGGCTGTTTATTAGGCCTATTCTTTGGTCACTTGAAGTTTAACCTAACAGTTGTTAATTCAATTTTTTGTGCATTCATTAAATGATATACCCAGCTACATACCTGCAACTATTGTAATGAAGACACTGCTGACACTTATTTTTGTGAGGGATGCCTTTTCCAACAAAACGCAAGAGAACAATGGTAGAATAGTGGAGAAAACAGTCCACTTGCATATGTGGGCTTACTAGCTAGCTTTGTGAAAGACCAAATGGGATGAAAATCCCAAATGTAATTAAAGTTAAGGCATAAACAAAACATGGCTAGCTTTAAATCGTAATAGTAGAAAAACTGGACCAGTTTCAAACTGAGCTGCATTTTGAACAAAGATGTGCAAGGCTATCCATTGTGGAGGTATTTTATCTATGGCCACATACAGCAATCAATCTAGGACCTGATGAGCAACACAACTATGTCGCATATGATTCATGGAGAAAACTTGCCAAAAGAGATGGTACCAATGAAGCATATCATTCTCACCAGTCAATGGGACTTCTGTTTCTGGATATCACTGCAGATCTTCTCTATCAGGGCTGTAAGACGTTCATCTTCACGCAAGACTGCAGCCTCTCGTCTAAGTCGGGAGCGATGTTTGGACTTTATGTAGCTCAAGCTTGAGAAAATTTGCTCACGCATGTTGATTCAAAGATGGACAGGACTCCAAGCGTATACTTCATGCTGGTATAATTGTCAGGAATTGCATTCTGTTTCAAACAAGTTTGTTGGGTCTGGGGAGTTGTTGTTTTTTTTTTTTTTATTTCACTCCAATTGTGGATTAGAGCAAGGGCAGCTTTCTGACGGGTGACATCTTCGAGCGCAGCTTTCAGGCTTTTGAACTTGGATACCCATGTCTCTTTGTCGGCTATGTCGGCCAGTTCAATTTCAAGATCAGATGGGCTTACTCCTGAGAATGCGGATGTGTTTAACAGGGATGGATCAATGTCCAGGGGTGGGACAAGGAAGGCTAGTGGGGTGTTTTTCCCATTTTGGAACTCTCCGAATCGTTCCCTCGCGTTCCCTTGCGTTCCTATCATCGCACATTGTAAATAATCACCGCTGATCATATCACTTATGATCTCTGAAATCTTTCATTGAAGGGAAGTGGCACGGCGTGCCTCTCTGTATATCTTTCACAAACACTGTCAACTTGCGCTCAAGCGGTAAAATCTCCTCCAGCAGTTGCTGTGCTGTGCTCCCCTTTTCCCTGAAGACTTTTGTTCAGGTGACCTGTCATGACCACCCTGAAATGCAACTTCTCCAGCCCATCTGGATCTTCCAGTTGCCGATAGACCTGGTCTTTGCTTTGTAGGAAGGTTATCGCGTGCTCTACACAAGCGGCAAACCGTTTCTGGTTTTGTGTTCTTTGTCTTGCAGGATCTTGGTCAGGGGTGGAGGCTCGTCATGTTGCTCATGAGCTGAGTACTGACTACCACGTTTATTTCATTCTTTGTTGTTGTTTTTTTTTTTAATGTGCTTGGGCAAAATTGCAAACTCGTCTGGCCTCCCATCTTTGTCGCAGCCTACGAGCCGAGCTGTGACGGGGAGAACTGCTTTGAGTTTGGCCTGATTTAAAGTCACTTGCTACAATGAAGGCTCCCTCTGGATGTTCCGATTCCTGCTTATTGATAGATAACCTTGGGAGATGCTCTTGAGTGCCCCCTAACGTCAGCATGTGGGGGCAATGTAAACGGACCAACAAAACGAGTCAATTTTATTTGTATAATCCAATATTACAAATTTGCCTCAGTGGGCTTAACAGCAACACATCCTGTCCTTAGACAGGATGTTAAAACACTCAACTGTGGAGGGGGGGCAATGATCACAGTGCCAATGTTACATTGATATTGCTACCTGATGAATGTAAAAAAAAAAACTCCATTCTTCGTTCTCAATCCTTGGCCCAAGGTAAAAAATAACAAAAATGGCGGTTTTGACATTTAGTGATGCTTCCTTGCAGCAGCCAGGGAACTGGAGGACACATCAACTTTGCTGTTGTAACCCGAGAGCCTCCCTGTTCCAAGGCCAACACAAGCTACCGTTGGACACCCTGGGTATTGATGATTAGAACAGGTTATTAGTTTCCTCCAGAGCCATATGATCCGTTATCAGGTCAAACCTCTTGCCGTATATGTATGGGTGTAGGTGTTCACATGCCCAAACCAGTGCCAGGGCCTTGTGCTCCGTTTGAGAATATCTCCTCTCAGTTTGTCAGGCTCCTGCTCACATAGGCACCATAACTCCCTGCTGTTCCTGTACCAGAACTGCTCCTATGCCTACCGGCCCTGCATCAGCTATCACTTTTGTGGGGGCATCTTTATCGAAGTATGCCGGTGTGCCCGCCTCAGCTAACTTATTTTTCAGTGTCTCAAAGGCCTGTTTCTGCTCTGGGCCAAAGACAAATGGCGCATCCTTTTTGGTCCGTCCCCGCAGCGGCTCTGAGATGGCGGCAAACTGGGGTATGACTCTATTACTGTACCCAGCCAAACCCAGGAAACTGTGGAACTCTGATCCGTTCTCCGGCTCACATGCTTCGGCCAGTGCTCTCACTCTCTCGCTTGTGGGCCCTATCACCTTCTCTGATAGTAACATGCCCATGAACACTAGTTTATCCATCTCAAACTGACACTGCTCACCATTTAAGGTCAAGCCGCATCTCTCAAGTCTCTCCAGTACGGCGTGTAGTCGCAGGTCATGTGTCTCACGATCCGGTGCGTGGATGATGTCATCGGATATGTTTGCAACTCCTTCAATGCCAACCAGTGCCGTTGCCACTTCATGTTGGTACTGCTCACTCGCAGACGAGACTCCAAATATGAGCCTTTTGTAGCAGTATGTGCACAGCGAATGTTATGGCTCTTGACTCTGGTTTGAGCCCCATTTGATGGTAGCCCCATTTTAGATCGAGTTTGCCAAACACAACTGAACCGTTCATGTCATGTAACAGTTCATCTACTGCTGGGATTGGATATATTCCCCGGATGATGGCCCTGTTTGCCATTCTCATATCTAGGCATAGTCTGATAGTATCTTTTGCTTTGGGAACTACTACGACTGGGTTTACCCACAGTGTTGGGCCCTCAACCTTTTGGATAATGTCCATGCTTAGCAGCTCCTCTATCTTCTTGTCGACTGCCTCCCTCAGATGGAACGGTACTCGTCTCAGTGGTTGTGCTACGGGTTCCACGTCGTTGTCAATGTGCAGACTGATCTGTTTGGTATTGAGCTTACCAACCCCTGTGAAGAGCTTTGGGTACTTCCTCTTTACCTCTGCCCTGATATCAGTCACTGCTGCTACATCTACACCCACTTTTAGCACACCTAGCTCCATAGCTGTCTCTTTCCCTAGTAGTGGTATTCCCTGACCCGCTACTATTGTGAACTCTGCTTGGGTTTCCCTTTTCCCTATCTTCACCTCACATGTGAACACTCCCTTCACTGGCAGTGGTTCCTTTGACGAGTATGTATACAGCTTTTTGTCTGAAGTGGAGGACTGACACTTAATTTTTTCTCTAGTCCTCCCCATGTGTTTTCATCTATTATAGTGGTCGTAGCCCCTGAGTCAATCAACATTACTAGGTCTACACCACCCACATTAAATATTAATCCATCAATATTTCTACTGTCACGTACTACAGATCTTTATCCTTTTGCTCTTCCTTTTCTGAGTCTACATATTTCACTGACTGTTTGCCACCTTTAGATTTGCACATTTTCGCATAGTGGTCTTTACCACCGCACTTCCTGCAGGTTTGCCAGCGTGCTGGACATGTTTCATCTTTTGCAAAGTGGTCTCCGTGCCCACAACGATAGCACACTTTCTCTTTCCATTCACGTTTTCAGCTCTTCTTGGCCCATTTCCCTTTTTGGATACCTGGTTCAGTCTGTTTCCTTTGCGTCCGTGTTACTCACTCTCATTGCTGCCATCTGTTCTACTCTTTCACGCTGCGCAGCAATCTCTAGCGCTCTCGCTAGAGTCAGCCCCGAACCCTCCTCCAGCAGCTTTCTCCGCACATATTCTGATGTGCATTTACTCAGCACCGCATCCCTGAGCTGGTTTGACATATCCGCCCCAAAACCACAGTCTTTAGCTGTCTGGCACAAACTTGTACAGTCTCGCCATTGTTCTGTGACAATTGGTAGAAAGTCTGGCGCGCGAACGCGGTATTCACCTGAGGCACGAAATAGTTATTCAGTGCCTCCACTGCTTTGGCATCATCTTCAGGACCTCCCGTGTCAAGGGTAGAGAAAACGTCCTGCACATCTGTCCCTGCGTGATGCAAAAGTAATGCTCTCCTCCTAATCTTTGTACTTGCACTGACATTGTCTGTCATTATCAGACCTTTACCATCTGCGGACAACTCGAAAGCCGTTAGCCATCTACTCCAACGAGGACCTAGGCTCGTTGTAGCAATCAAACTTTGGCACGTTGGTGCTCTCCATCTCGCGGACGAACTAAACTCACTTTCCAGATTTAACTATTGGAATTTAGTATCCTCGTCGCCACTGTTACGTCTAACTTGCATGTTATGCCAAGTAGAACCGAGTTAAATCATACGCACACCGAGAGCCACGTTTCACTTCACTTTACTCCATATTTCTTCTTCCTCTACATTCCGCGTCAAAGCACAACGTAATGACGTAATCAATACACGACATTCGTCACTGACTACACCAAAGAACAGCAGGGAAGAAGTCCAATTGTGAATGCAGAAAATGAGCTTTTAATGACATGTTGCACTTCATGGTTTTGTATGCTTTAAGCATGTTTTCTTAAGCAGCTAAATGTAGTTTGGTGCTCTGGTTGCAAAGAAAATTCTCAACAATATTCTTAAATGCCTTCCGTGCCATTTTCTGTGGCTCCACTAGCAGATCTTCTAACTCCATCACTGATGACCCGTCTGATTTTTGGACCAGCAGAAATGCCTTCCTTAACCTTGGCATCAGTTATTCTTGGAAGCATCTGTCTCAAATGGCAAAATCCATCACCTTTCCTTTGTTCTTCTTTGCTGCTTTCACATAAATGTTGATCAATCCGAGTTTTATATGAAGAGGCGGCAGAAATATTTTTGTTGGGTTGACTGGTGGTTTATGCGCCACACTTCTCTGCCCTGAAACAAAATGCTTATGGAGCGGCCAGTTCTTTTTCATGTAATTTGATTTCGTAGCATGGCTATCCCATTCACAAAGGAAACAGTACTTTGTATGTCTGAGCTGTTTTCCTAGTAGCAGTGCCAATACTTCTAGATCACCACAGATGTTATAGTTGTTGTAGGTTTCTTTAATGTGTACTGCATAGCCAATGGGTACTGAAGGGTGGACATAGCCATTGTGTAACAAGACAGCTTTCAGGCTTAACTTCGATTAATCTACAAAAAGATGCCATTGTTGTGGGCCATGCACACAACCCAAAGCCACGAACAATCCATCAGTGTCGGTGCAGAAACAGGTTGTTGCATAAAGAAGTTTGTCAGATGTTCTTGATGTTTGGAAAAGATATACATTTTTGTACCCGGTGACGGCAAACCCCATCCTTGCAATCTTGGACCAAGTAGTTCTACTTTAACTTTTGACAAATCTAAGTCCCTGACCAGGGGTCTCATTTGTAAAGCGGTGCATAGGATCCTTAATAAAAGTACGTGTTCACAAGCTGAAAATGGCGTGCGCCAAAAGGAGAAAAAAACTGACTTAAATCTGTGAGAGGCATCATTATACAATCTAGCTACAATTCACCACCTCACCATCTGCGTGTGTGCACATTCTCCCATTGTTTTCTTTTTTATAGATCACAAATTTTATGTGGGAAGTGGCATACGCTTCTTTCAGGCTCCGTTTTGTGCGTACGCGATGGTTATAAATGAGACCCCATGCCATTTAATCCTGGCTGTGTTATCAGTTGAGAATAACTAGGCATAAAGGATTCAACATCTGGATCAGCGTTTTCCACATCTGGGTCTTGCATTGTGGCATCTTCATCTTCATGCACTGGAGAGAAGAGGAATGAAAGTCAGTAGGAGCAAGGCGGAATACTTATGTGTGAAAAAGAGGGAGGACAGCGGAATGGTCAGGATGCAAGGAGTGGAGGTGATGAAGGAGGATGAGTTTAAATTACTGGGTCAACTGTAAAAAGTAAGAGTGCTGGTGAGAGGTGAAGAGAGTGCAGGCAGGGTGGAGTGGGTGGAGCAGAGTGTCGAGTGTTTGCGACAGACTGGTACCAGCAAGAGTTAAAGGGAAGGTTTACAAGATGGTTGAGACCAGCTATGTTATATGGTTTGGCGCACTGACAAAGACAGGAGGTGGAGCTGGAGGTGAAGATGCTAAGATTTTCACTGGGAGTGAAAGACAGGATTAGGAACGATTATATTAGAGGGACCGCTCAAGTTGGATGGTTTGGAGACAAGAGAGGCAAGATGGAGATGGTGTGGACATGTGTGGAGGAGAGATGCTGGGTATATTGGGAGAAGGATGCTGAATATGGAGCTGCCAGGAAAGAGCAGAAGAGGAAGGCCAAAGAGGAGGTTCATGGATGTGGTGAGGGAGGACATGCAGGTGGCTGGTGTAACAGAGGAAGACAGGAAGAAATGGAAACGGATGATCTGCTGTGGCGCCCCCTAACGGGAGCAGCTGAAAGTAGTAGCAGAAGAGAAGGGCATCTGTGTCAGAGTAGGATTCCTCAAAGATGAGGAAATGGAGAGAAAGCGGAAGGAATTTGAGGAAGCTTTAAGATCTGTGAGGTGGAGAAGCTGTTCCTCCGTGAAAACAAGGCATTTCTTCAGCAAAAAGAGGTCCTTAAACTCCATGCATCTTCGCTCTTGACAGTCATTTACTAGTCTGTCTGCGATGCAGAATATTTTGGGAAGGTTGGAGTTGTCTGGTCCCAGGACAACAGGATTATTGCTATAGCGACAGGGTGAGTTAAAGAAAAGTTTGTAAGTAATGGTTTTGGCAGACAGGAGAAAAAAAAAACTTTTGTTTTTACTTAACCTTTACTGCTACGTTCGTTTCTACACAAGACATCAATGATGGTCAGGTATTACATTGCAGAATATGTTCCTTGTTGTATTTTGACAGTCATGTTAAGCTATTCTGTTAAGTGTTTGGCTTATTTCCTTTTATCAGTGTGGTATGTGCAAGTGTTTCACCATTCTTTAACGACAATTCACTGATGGCATAATTGGCCGTGTAACCACCGCTGAAGATAAATATTTCATATCCACCCAATATTGGACTACACCAACCTTGTAGATTATCCTCTATTGGTTCACTAACTCTTTCCCGTCACCTTCTAAGAGCCGAGTTATTTATTTGTATTTGTGGTGTGAATTTCCGGGGCACACTTCACAACGAATGCTGACAAGCTTGATGTTTTTGGGCAAATGCTACAAAATCTATATTTCAGTGATTTTAAAGTATTATATGCTGACAAAGTCTTATCGTACTTCAGTAAGATCGTTGTTTTGTTTTTGTTATCCGTTCATAATTTTTAAGCAAGGGCTCCCTCCACCATCTGCAGTTGGTATAAAATGCCAGGACAAAGAGGCATGACCATGTCACTCCTGTGCTTGCCTCCCTGCATTGGCTCCCTGGTATATCTCGAATTGGTTTTAAAATTGCTCACTTTTAAGGCTTCTAATGGTCTTGCTCGTACATACATTTCTCATTTATTGACCTGGTATACACCCCCTCGACCATGAAGAGCCACAAATGGAGCCCTGCTGGTTATTTCCAGGTCTAACCGGTTTGTTACAAAGGGCTTTTGCTGTTGGAGCCCTCACACCATGGACCTCTTCCTGTTGAACTAAGACGAAGCAAGTGTCTAGCTTCTTTCAAATCTCGTCTTAAAACTTTTCTTTTTATGAAAGCTTTTACAAATATTTTGTTTTTTTATATTTTTACTCTTACTTATTTGGCCTTGCTCTTATCGTTGCATTGTCTGGTTTTATTTCTTTGTAAAACACTTTGTAACATTGTTTTAGAAAAGTGCTATATAAATAGAATTATTATAATCACAGCAGCCTGACCATCCATCAAGCGGTCAGGTGCCAGCACGCAGGAGAATAGTGCCCCCCCCCTACCCTCCAAGTCATGGGACGAGTACGACGTTAGTGAGGAGCGTCGTGTTTTTGAGGAGGATTCTGCCACCCTCGTCCTTGATGATGAGCCACCGTGGCGCATCGTTGCCCGCTCTACGACCAGTCACAGCAGCCTGACCATTCAAGAACCAAGCCTGAAGGCGAGAACATGCCGACTGAGTCATCAGTCAAAGCAGCCGAGAAACAAGTCTGAAGGCAAGCAAATAACTGCAGGGAGGTGACAGGTGAGTGGCACTAGACCTGAACAGTACTGCTGACCCTAAAAGATGCCGTAACCTAGCCTAAACAAGAAACCTGTAAAATAAACATTTGCATTAGGTGGCAGTCATTGTATGAAGACTGTAGGCCATAATAAAAAAAGTAACATGACAACAAATGAAGTATATTTTAAAAATGAGTATTGGTTAAAACATGAGTACAAAAGCTAGCTATGTTAAAGGTAGAATAAGTAGAATTTTCCCAAAAAACACGTGTAGACTCATACAAAAATAATCCCTCTCAATCATCACTTGTGACCGATCCGCTAGACGTGTGTGGCGGTGTCTGTTGTGCTGTTCTTGTTTGTTTATACCCTGTCTTGAGCGTTAAATCTGTACAGACTGAAAGCAAATGTACTTTATAGAGAGAGTGAAGAATGAATCTGAAACGTTGAGTTATATGAAATTGTCTAGTCTTACAGGTCGATGAGCGAGAGCAGATGAATGGATACTCGTAGCGTAACAAGAAAGAAGAGGGGGGGGCTCTTCACAATGGCCAGGACAAAAACAACCGACTGCAAAGCTGAGAAGAAATGTCTCAGCTCCTGGATGAGCTCCAAATCAGGAACCTCAACCTGCAAATAACACTCAGGGAGAAAGAGGCCAACCTTAACAGCTGTGAAGAAGAAATGTTGGTAACACTTTAGTATGGGGAACATAAAAAAACTTAATTACTAGTGAATTAGTAATGATCAAGATGTCACTTTAGTATGGGGAACATTCTGAGTAACAAAAACTTAATTTAGAGTAATGTAACACTATGAACACTTGTAGTTTTGTGTGTTGTGTAAGAACAGACCATATTCATTAAGTGTTAGTAAGGGAGAATAACTCTTCTTGTGGTACTACCACCTTATAAAGTCCATACTAAGCAAAGCATATTGAGATGGTGCTACTAATAAGCAATACTTCTGAGGTTATAGAGGGAAAACTCAAAGTTAATGGCTTACTGGTTGTATAATAAGGCCATGCAGAATAAGGCATGAATGAGTACGTAATAATGACCAATTAAGAGCCATTATGTTGCTAATTTGCATGCTAATACGCACCTAATTAATGGTGACTACGTTCCCCATACTAGGCCGTTGATGAACGGCGTCTCCTCGACCCTGAAATGGTACAGAAAGCGTTTGACAAGAGGGAGGCCAGCTTCAACACAAGGGAGTGGGAGCTATCAGGGGTGTAGTGGGAAGGGGACACGGGGAATCGCCGTTCCCCCGCCTGTTCCGGCATGATTTTATTGTCATTTAATTTTTCTTACACTTTTTACATTTATTTTAGAATTTCAATATTACAACTACGTTAATACCAACTGTAACAATAATTGCACACATGAAGAAAACCTCTCCAATAATGGCTTCTTTGTCATAAAAAAGTCAAATTCCCCCCTCTCGCCCCCAAAAAAGATGCTACAGGATGATCGTCATCAAGCTGTGACACTGCAATCTACAATTCCGCATAAACATTCAAAAACCAATATCGCCGCCGCTCTCTCCTAAAACAAAGTGTGGTTTAAGATGGCGAGTCGCCAGAAAAAAGGAACAACGATTTCCCGGAAGGATGTCGATAATGAAGCTCAAGGAAAAACGGCATCAATTCAGCAGGCTGAAGTTCAGGCCGTGTAGGCTGAACACATCATGTAAGTGTTCAGCCTACACGGCTTCCCCAAGGATGTGTCAGACCGTGGCCCGCAGTTCGTGGCACAGTTTTTGAAGGGTTTCTGCGCCCTCATTGGAGCGTCAGTTAGCCTCTCGTCTTGTCATCATCCCCAGACCAACGGCCAGATGGAGAGGCTGAATCAGGAGTTGAAGACTTCCCTGTGCTGTTTGTTCTCCCAGAACCCCAACACATGGACTAAGCAACTCACCTGGGTCGAGTATGCGCACAGCACTCTCCCCTGGGCTTTCCCTGGCCCCTCTCCGTTCCAGTGTGTGCATGGTTATCAGCCGCCCCTATTCCCAGCTCTCGAGCAGGAGGTCAGCATTCCGTCTGCTTTGGCCATGGTCCGCCGACGTCGACGCACTCTTCTTCGCAACTCTGAACGATATAAGAGAGCAGCGGATCGTTGGCGGACTCCGGCTCCCTCCTACACAAGTGGAATGAGTGTGGCTCTCCACCAAGGACCTTCCCCTGCGGGTGGAATCCAAGAAACTGTCTCCCAGGTTTGTTGGTCCATTCCCCATTTCCAAAGTTATTAATCCTGTTGCTGTGAAACTCAAACTGCCTAGGTCCATGAGAGTTCATCCCACCTTCAACGTCAGCTAAGTCAGGCCAGTTGGAGAGCTCCCTGGTTCCCACCTCTAGCCCCCCATCACCTGCCCGGTTCGTCGATGGTGGCCCAGTCTTCTCAGTATGCAAGCTGCTGGCGGACTGGGAGAGGAACATTTCTGGGTTTCCTCAAGTAATATTATGGGCCCTCACCTCATCCAGGACTTCCACCGTTCTTATCTGGATAATCCTGGACCGTCGGATGCCGACCTTAAGTTATTGTTTTTGTCTCCCCTTGTTTCCTTGTCTCGTGCTTCCTGTTTCATTTTGATACTCGCCTTGTCTCTCATTGCAGATACCTTCACTTCCTGCCCTCCTGTTTCCCGTGTGGTGATTACCTGCCCCACCGTAATGTGTTGCGCCTGTGTCTAATTGTCTCCCTCCCTAGTCTGTCTGTGTGCTCCTTGTCTTCTGTGCCAGTTCGTCTAGATCCTTGCGTGACAGCGTTCCAGCATATTTTTCCCTCGAGTTTTCCCCGTGAGTGTTCTAGATCCGACCTGAGTGTTTTTGGACTTTGTCTTTTGCCTGTCGTTTTTTGATACCTTTGTTGAGCTGATTGACCTATGTGTACCGAACCTTCTGAGTACAGGACTTGATTTTTGCACTATGCTCGAGTGTGTTTGCATTCTGGGTCCTGCTCGAGTTCAGTGCTTGACCGATGCCTCCTCCAAGACCAGGAAAAACCCAGTGAATACACTTGGCCCAGACCCAAAGTGGGACTGGAAATATTGAAAATGGTGTTCCCAAATTAGTCACGCCAAATTACAACCAAAGCAACGATATTGCAGTCAAAGAATTAAAACACTTAAGTCTTGTATAATTGAACTGAAACGAGTCAAATGTTCCCAGTTAAACTCGCCATATCAACGCATGTTCATTATGCAGCCCAACAGGGCAGAATAAATATCTGCAGATCGAATAACGGAGCACCCCACGACCCTGTTGAGGATAAGCGGCTTGGAAAATGGATGGATGGATAACGAGTGATGGGACAACTCCCTCGCGTACTATAGTGTGACGTTTGAAGTACAAGATATAACACGGAAAATAGTTGTCTTTACGGGGACGCTAAGTAGAGTGCCATCAACATTCAAGTGTTTTTATATAGCTTCAGCCATAGGTAGCTATCGTTTCATGCCAACAACAGTCTCCTTTACAAACCCTGTAACGTGCACAACGCTTGGATTGTCATCGGGGAGAAAGTACAGCGCCTTCCCAACGCACAAATGTACCTTGGAGTTGAAATGATCGTGAAGATGGACAAGTCTTGAATTTCCACCACTGCTGTCCTGAAATTCTTCGGTACACGTGTACATTCGGCGGCGCAGTGGTTAGCGCGGTAGCCTCGCAGCAAGAAGGTCCCGGGTTTGAGCCCCAGGGTCCAACCTTGTGGGTCATCCCGGGTTGTCCTCTGTGTGGACTTTGCATGCCCCCCCCCCGTGTCTGCTTAGGTTTTCCCCCACAGTCCAAAGACATGTAGGTCAGGTGACTCTACTACTACTACTTTCGGCTGCTCCCGAGGGGTCGTCACAGCGGGTCATCCGTTTCCATTTCTCCCTGTCTTCTGCATGTCCTCCCTCACCACATCCACAAACCTCCTCTTTGGCATTCCTCTTTCCTGGCAGCTCCATGTTCAGCATCCTTCTCCCAATATACCCAGCATCTCTCCTCCACACATGTCCAAGCCATCTCAATCTTGCCTCTCTTGCTTTGTCCCCAAACTGTCCAACTTGAGTGAGGGGGCTGTGGTCTGTACGTAACGTGAAGCGTCTGCCCCACAGGTAGGTCCTCCATTTCTCTGTAGCCCAGACACACCCCAAAGCTTCTTTCTCCACCTTTGAGTTCTTCCGCTCCGCTGACGAAAGTGTGCGTGATGCGAACGCCACTGTTCTCTCGGAGTTGTCTGGGTGTATTTGAGTCAGCACAGCCCCAACCCCATAATCTGAAGCGTCAGTGGTTACGATGGTGGGCAGATCAGGGTCAAACAAGGTCAGCACGGGACTGTGTACAATCAACCGTTTCCAAGCTCTGCTGTGCACTTTCGGTCCAGACATATGCAGCATCTCCTCGCAACAGGCTGCGCATAGGCTTCACCACTGAGGAGTAGTTGAGAATGAACTTTGCATACCATGAAGTGAGCCCCAGAAAGGAGCGGAGGCCAGAGGCATCCTTGGGGGCAGGTGCCTGCAACACTGCCTCCACATGACAGGGATCTGGCTGTATGCCCTGGGCTGACACCCTGTGGCCCAGGAAGCCAAGCTCTTCCTGCCTGAATTTGCACTTTGCCATGTTCAGTTTCAGTCCTGATGCATTGATGGCCTGGAGTACTGCTCGGAGATGGGCATCATGTTGTTCCCTGCTTTTCCCATGGATGATCACATCATCCAAGTAGCATTGGCATCCGGGTAAGTCTTTCAGTATGGTCGTCATCATCGCTGGAAGCAGCTAGGCCCTGAGGCCAGTCCATATGGGACACGTTTAAACCTGAAGAGACCGTCGTGTGTGATGAAAGCTGTGAGATTTCTGCTGTCCTCATGGAGCAGTACCTGATGATATGCACTCTGCAGGTCCAGTGTGTAGAAAATAATTCCCCCTCTGAGCTCTGAAAACATTTCCTCCATGTGTGGGAGAGGGTAGCTGTCCACCACTATAGCCTTATTAGGCTCCCTTAAGTCCACACATAACCTAATAGCTCCCTCTCTCTTTACGGTCACTACAATGGTGGTGGCTGAAACTTTAAAGATACAAGTTTAGCCAACCAAGTCAGCATCACGGAGAATCAGTGGCACAGTATGTGTCCGCGCTAAGAGAACTCGCTGCTACGTTTGAGGATGACGTGCTACGGGACCAGTTGGTGGACAAGACTAACTCCAATCAGATAAGAGAGCGTTTGCTGCTGGAGGTGCCCCTAACTCTGGAAAAGGCTGTCTGTGACTATTGCTGGACTAATTGAATCCGTCGCATCTAATACTAAAATCATGGATAGGGGAACTGTGGGTGTGCAGCCGGTGGACACAACCAGGGGACCGCCAGCGTCCATGAGAGACAACGCCAAGAGACGAGGGCTAACATGCTTAAGATGTGGAGCATGCGACCATAAAGCTTCCTACATATCTTGCCCCGTCAGGACGGCCTGCTGTAATAACTGCAGGAAACGGGCATTTTGCAAAGGTGTGTAGGGGGCCAAGGAGGGTAAGTGAAATTACAGATGATGTGGAACAAGTAGAGAGCACTGTGCCTGAAGTGACTAGATTAAATGTAGATACTCTAGCTCGCACTGGGAATAAAATGTGCACAGTACAGATGGCTGTTGAGGGGCAGACAACACAAAATGTGGAACGTGTGCTGGACACTGGCTTATATGTTGTGTTGCTGAGGGACCACTCGAAGACACACGTCTGTTAACATACGCTTCTTTATTTGAACAACCCACGTCACACTCCTTCTCCCCTCTTACAGTCACTTACATCCTATCTTGCTCCCCCTACTGTCCTTCAACTGCATCAACTCAAGACATCACACATACCTACCCATCACCTCTGCTCCCTTTACCAACATGCCCATTGAAGTTCGCTCCAATCACCACTCTCTCCTCCTTGGGTACCCTCTCCACCACGTCATCCAACTCACTACAGAATTCTTCTTTCTCTTCCATCTCACACCCAACTAGCGGGGCATATGCGCTGGTAACATTCGTCAATTTCCAGCTTCATACTTATCACTCTGTCTGACACTCTCTTCACCTCCAGCACACGCGACATACACTTCCTTCAGAAGTACCCCTACCCCATTTCTCCTCCCATTCGCACCAAGGGAAGAGTTTCAACCCACCTCCAATGCTCCTGGCCTTACTCCCTTTCCACCTGGTCTCTTGTACACACAGTATGCCTACCTTTCTTCTCTCCATCATATCATCCAGCTCTCTCCCTTTACCGGTCATAGCGCCAACATTCAAAGTTCCGATTCTCACCTCCATACTCCTACCCTTCCTCCTCGCTCGCTGCCTCTGGACATGCCTTTCCCCTCTCCTTCTCCTTCGCCCAACAGTAGCATAGTTTCCACCAGCACCCTGCTGGTTAACAGTACCGGTGGCAGTCGTTGGTAACCCGGGCCTCGACTGATCCGGTATGGAAATCTTATGTTCCGCATATTTGATTTGACTAAGATTTTATGCCGGATGCCCTTCCTGATGCAACCCTCCCCATTTATCCGGGCTTGGGACCGGCAGTAAGAATGCACTGGTTTGTGCATCCTCAGTGGCTGGGTTGACATGTAGGTCAGGTGAATCAGCCATACTAAATTGTCCCTAGGTGTGTGTGTGTGTGTGTGTGTGTGTGTGTGTGTGTGTGTGTGTGTTATATCAGATTGACAGCTGATAATTGCTTATGGCATGAAATAGGCTTGTACTGTCATAAAGAATTTACTTGACTCATTGGATATACACTGTATGGACAAACGTATTGGGACAGCTGGCCATTACACCTACTGGAGCTTTTATGACATCCCATTCTAAATCCATAGGCATTAATATGGAGTTGGTGTTCTCTCTCTCTCTCTCTCCCCCCCCCCCCCCTTTGCAGCTATAACAGCTTCTTCTCTTCTGGGAAGGCTTTCCACAATATTTTGGGGTGTGTCTGTGGGGATTTTTGCCCATTTATCCAGAAGAGCTTTTGTGAGGTCAGGCACTGATGTTGGATGAGAAGGCCTGGCTCGCAATCTCCGCTCCACAAACCCCAATTCCAATGAAGTTGGGACGTTGTGTAAAACGTGAATAAAAACAGAATACAATTATTTGCAAATCCTTCTCGACATATATTCAATTGAATACACTACAAAGACAAGATATTTAATGTTCAAACTGATAAACTTTAGTTTTTTGCAAATATTCACTCATTTTGAATTTGATACCTGCAACATGCTCCAGAGAAGCTGGGACAGGGGCAACAAAAGACTGGGAAAGTTGAGGAATGCTCAAAAACACCTGTTTGGGACATTCCACAGGTTAATTGGGAACAGGGGAGTGTCATGATTGGGTATAAAAGGAGCATCCCCGAAAGGCACAGTCGTTCACAGGCAAGGATGGGGTGAGGGTCACCACTTTGTGAACAATTGCGTGAGTAAATAGTCCAACAGTTTAAGAACAACGTTTCTCAACGTACAGTTGCAAGGAATTTAGGGATTTCATCATCTCCAGTCCATAATATCAAACGATTCAGGGAATCCGGAGAAATCTCTGCACGTAAGCGGCAAGGCCGAAAACCAACACTGAATGTCCGTGACCTTTGACCCCTCAGGCGGCACTGCATTAAAAACCGACATTCTGTAAAGGATATGACCACGTGGGCTCAGGAGCACTTGGAAAAACCATCATCAGTTAACACAGTTGGTCGCTACATCTACAAGTGTAAGTTAAAACTCTCCCATGCAAAGTGAAAGCCAGATATCAACACCACCCAGAAACACCGCCGGCTTCCCTGGGTCCGAGCTCATCTGAGATGGACTACTGCAAAGTGGAAAAGTGGAAAAGTGTGCTGTGGTCTCACGAGTCCACATTTCAAATTGTTTTTGGAAATCCAGATTGTTATCAGCGCAAAGTCCAAAAGCCAGCATCTGTGATGGTATGGGGGTGTGTTATTGCCCATGGCATCATGGGTAACTTGCACATCTGTGAAGGCACCATTAATGCTGAAATGTACATACATATATATGTGTGTGTATATATATATATATATATATATAGTAAATCCAACTGTTGCTACGTTTTATTTCCTAGCTTGAAAAATAAATGTAATTAGCAACGTCTGCGTTCTGAGTGAATGCTTGCGCGTTGCCACGACGCAACGGATATGTGGGATGCATATTCTTTCGGGGATACATAATCTGACACCACTGCTAGGGCGCCAGTTGGACATCTCATATGGACTGTAAAAAGTACCCAAACGCACGTAAGCAACGTATGTCTAAGAGATACAATGTCGCTGTCGTTGTTCCTAATCTTTCTAAACTGTCCGTCTTACGGTCACAAATTACAGGTATTTTCAAAATACTTCATTGTATCAAAAAATAAATGAATAAACCATTGTCCATCCACATCTATGTTGTTTTGGCGACCCTTAGTGGTTAGTGTGTTTCAGAACGAGTTTTATTTGCTGTGATAAAGTAAATCTTTATATAATACTTATATATGTATATACGCTGAGGATTGCTTATGGCATGAAACAGGCTTGTACTGTCTCAAAAAATTTACTTGACTCACTGGATTACATATATATATATATATATATATATATATATATATATATATATATATATATATAGCGTTTTTTTCTGAAACCGTCAATGGTGGTGTAAGTGCTCAACTAATGAGTGGAATATCAATACACCAGCAGAAGCCTGTATGCCAACTTCCAAAACAAATAATATCTAAGTCACTTCAAGAATCCATTCAACACTATATCTGAAACATGGATTAGCCCTGAGAAAGGTGTTGACTTTCAGTTAACTGGATACACATTGTCTTATAAGAACAGGAAGAACGAAAATGGGGGGGGGGTTTGCTTTGTATGTGAGCAACAGTCTCAATTACAATGGGACTGATCAACACCCAGAAGACAGAGGTAATCTGTTAGATGAGTGCCGGCCTCCCAAGCTAGCCAACAACCTTCACAGCAGAAGGGCAACAGCTGGCCACTGTTCCTGCCTTCAAATACCTGGGAAGCATGCTATCTGACACCCGCACAATGGATGATGAGATCCAACACCGCCTCAAACAAGCCTCCACATCTTTTGATCGTCTAAGGAGAAAGGTTTCCCAGAACAGCAACCTCAATCTCCACACCAAAGTGCTTGTTTACAGAGCAGTGTGCATCTCCACACTATGGATGTGAGGCGTGGACCATCTACAGCCACCATCTCAGAAGCCTGGAGCCCTTCCGTGTGAGATGTCTCCAGAGGATCCTCTGCGTTCCTTGGGAGGACAGAGTGCCACACAGAGGTGTTGGAATGGGCAGGCAGTTGCGGCATGGAGTCTACCCTAACCAGGTGGCTTGGGCATGTCATTCGCATGCCCATCCAACGACTCCCACGTAAAATCCTCTACGGCCAACTACACCTTGGTCAGCGCACTGCTGGTGGGCAGACGAAGCGCTTCAAAGACCAAATGAAGATCACATTGAAAAGATGCCAGATCAATCCCTCTTCTTTGGAGGAACTTGCCTCCTGCCGCACCATCTGACGCTCTCACGCCTCACAGGGAGTGAATTATATGGAAAAGCAGCGCACACAAAACCGTGTAGCAAAGCTACCCCCCCCCATCCCCCCAGCACCACTTTTACATGCCCGGTCTGCAACCGCAACTGCGCCTCCAGGATCGGATGCACAAATCCAATGAAATGGACGGGCTTTTTCTTCTTTTTTTTAATTGAACACTAGAATCCTCCCCTGCTAGACTGCTAGATGGTTGTGTTGATACTGTAACGTGCATGGATAAGAAGACACGCTAGCTGGCGGGTCTGACCCTTTGGTCGAGCGGTTAGCGATGTCTCCTGCGGTGCGGGCGATACGGGTTCGCTTCCCGGCCGCGGCAGTTTCTGTGGTGACGTTGTCCCCCCGATTAGCTACAATATCTTGATTATCATTTCAGGACTATCACTGATGCTCTACGGCAAGAGTGTTGGATCCATAGAAACTTAACGGACATGGGGCTGTTTACCGTGGTCATTTGAGTAGTCCAAAAGAAAAATGGCGATTGTTGTTCTTTAATGTGGTGACAGCACGTCAGTGGGGCCGCTTGTGTGGCCGTTACTGTAAAACCTCGCCTGAGTTAGTCCGCGACTTGCCGCAAGTCGGTTATACAGAAGTTAGCCTGCTACGATGGTCACAGGTACTTGCAATGGCAGCTGTTCAAATGAAAATGGCTGCAGCTCTGACCGTCATGCTATGTTGACTTGAATGGGAATGTCTCTTCTACTCTCATTCAGTTTCTATGACTGGGTCAGTTCTCTTTTATTACAGTGGTTCTCAATCAGGTCCTCGACTACCACCAGTACTGTTGGTTTTCCAGATTCACCTGTTTGTGCGAGGTTGACAACCTCCCTGATTGGAGGCTGGAATAACTGGGAAAAGCAGGTGAATGTAATGAACTACCTGGCAGAATATACCGATCAGCCCAAACAGTAAAACCACTGACCGATAAGTGAATAACATTATCTTGTTACAATGGCATCTTTCAAGGGGTGGGATATATTCGGCAGCAAGTGAACAGTCAGTTCTTGAAGTTGTGTTGGAAGCAGGAAACATAGGCAAGTGTAAGGATCTGAGCAAATTTCCCAAGGGCCAAACTGTGATGGCTAGACGACTGGGTCAGAGCATCTCCAAAACAGCAGGTCTTGTTAGGGTGTTTCTGGTATGCAGTGGTCAGTACCTACCAAAAGTGGTCCGTCCAAGGAAGGACAGACAACCGGTGAACCAGCGACAGGGTCATGGGTGCCCAAGGGTCATTGATGTGCGTGGGGAGTGAAGGCTAGCCCGTCTGGTCCGATCCCACAGAAGAGCTACTGTAGCTCAATTTGCTGAAAAACTTAACGGTAGCTATGATTGACAGGTGTCAGAACACAGTGCATTGCAGCATGCTGCGTAGCCGTCAGAGTGCCCATGATGACCCCTGTCCACCTTCGAAAGCGCCTACAATGGGCGCGCGAGCGTCAGAACTGGACAATGGAGCAATGGAAGAAGGTGGCCTGGTCTGATGACTCCTGTTTTCTTTTACATCATATGGATGGCTGGGTGTGTGCATCATTTACCTGGGTAAGAGATGGCACCAGGATGGACTATGGGAAGAAGGCGAGCCAGCAGAGGCAGTGTGATGCTCTGGGCAATTTTCTACTTGTCTTGTGGGGTCCATGTCTCGACAGGTCAGAGCTGTTTTGGTAGCACGAGGGGGACCTACACAATATTAGGCAGGTGGTTTTAATTTTTTGACTGATCGATGTAGACGATCAAAGAGCATCAGTGGTACTCAAGGACCTGATTGAGAGCCAAAAGCTTGTAAATCACCGGCCATTTTGTACCCTACTGCCCCTTGTATACATATACATGCCCTCATTTTACAATTTTCCAGGTGACTGGGGGAGCTGAACATGGCTTCAAAGCAAGAGAGCAGTGAATAAATTGCACCAATTCATTTGATTCCTAGGGGCACATTTTCCGTTGTAATACAGTGATCACAAACTTGCACTCCAACAGCAAGAACTATTATTGACTTAATGAAGTGCATTTGCAGCTTGTACTGACAACTTTGTTGGACTAAAAATAATGGAAACTTATTCATCCAAATTAACTTTTTTTTAAAGATTCATCTAGTCAATTTATGAATAGTACTCGATTACGGTATAATGATGCTAATGGAGTGGCACCAATTCAATTTTCATGCAGTAGAGGAGGGTCTCTAATTAGGATGATGTTTATGTCAGCCTATATGTGCAGCTATTGCCTTTATAAAAATGCTATGAAGCCAAATTTATTTTGTTGGTGTCCTTGCGTGCGTGCGTGCGTGCGTGTGTGACTCCCACCACCTCCTTTCACTCAAGGTGCTTTTCTATGATGCACCTTGGATCCCTCGGTAATGATATGTAATCCACAGTTATCATGAGGTCTGTAATGGTGGTGGCTTTGTTTGTAATAATCATGGCTATTTAGGGTTTTGCACCTTCCGGCCTTTGCTGCGGTCCTACTTATTTCCACGCGCGGTGGTAGTCATCGCTGTCTCCTTTAGGCAGACTGTTGTAAACACATTATGGATGGGTGCATTAGTGAGTGATGCAGAGCCTGGGCTTGCTTGCCTTGTTTTTGTGCGAGAGTGCATCATTAGAAAATGTTCCACTTGGCAGGGAGCACGTATTAACTGCAGCCCCAATGAAATGAGGTTGTGATAGATGATTAAAGTTATAGAGGACTATTAGGTTGAAATATGAACCTCTCAATTGTCATGATGAAGCAGAGGGCTATTTGCGTAGTGATCAGCGCATTGAGAGACAATCGGAATCTGCAGAGACTGATACAATGCATTATAGGTAGTGCGTTCAGAGCTTCTGAAAGCACAAAAAAGTAATCATGCGTCCACAGAGTAGTTCAGAGCCCCTGTTCAGACCAGGGCTCTTCAAAGTCTTTAAGGCTCCTCTAACGCGCCTCTCCTCTCTCGAGCACCGAGATGAGGTAGGCTGGGGATTCCTTCTTAAGAACAAAAGAAGTCCCGTCCACACAGGCGCTGTTTATTAAAAAAAAACAATCTCCATCCCAATGGAAACACGGAAACACTATGGAAGCGCTGTCAGGAACACTGCCACACCAACAGGTGGCGATATAACCCCAACCCTAAAGCCACGTTGGCCAATCAGAAACCTGGAACAAAAGCTGTTACCAAGCCAAAAACTCTTTTATACCTGGCTACACGCCAACACTGAAGAGAGAGTTTCTGAAAATGTGACCCAAACTTTTGGGGTGAAGTTTTCCCGAAGGAAAATCGTGTTTCAGTGACCTAAACCAGTGGTTCTCAACCTTTTTGGGGTCCTGGACCCCCTGCGTATTTTTGATCTACCCTGAGGACCCCTCCACCTGATCTTGGGGGAGGGGGGTTGCAATTTGATAGAAACAGTAGAAACGGCATTTTAAATTGCATTATAGCATTTATTCACTCTTTGGGGCAAAAATAAGAGCTTTCAGTTGTAACTTAGATATAGTTAACAAAACAGAATATGTATGCAGTAACTTTCAGATATAGTTAACAAAACAGAATATGTATTCAGTAACTTTCAGATATATGTAACAACACAGAATATGTATTCAGTAACTTTCAGATATATGTAACAACACAGAATTCTTATGCAGTAACTTTCAGATATGTGTAACAAAGCAGAATATGTATTCAGTAACTTTCAGATATATGTAACAACACAGAATTCTTATGCAGTAACTTTCAGATATGTGTAACAAAGCAGAATATGTATTCAGTAACTTTCAGATATATGTAACAACACAGAATTCTTATGCAGTAACTTTCAGATATATGAAGCAAAACAGAATATGTATTCAGTAACTTTCAGATATATGTAACAAAACAGAATATGTATTCAGTAACTTTCAGATATATGTACCAACAGAATTTTTATGCAGTAACTTTTAACAATGCAAACGGGAGCGAGATCTCTTATTAAAATACAATAAATTACACTTGTGAAACAGATGTAATTAGAGAAAAAAGTCCTGTTACCCTTTATAGTTTAGGTAGATAAAGGTCTCAGTCACATTTGAGTAAAATAATCATATTTCTATAAATGTCATAGGATCTTTTTTTAAAGATATTTTATTTTCACTGACCCCTTGCAATTACACCACGGACCACTAGGGGTCCACGGACCCCCCGTTGAGAAACACTGACCTAAAACACAGTTTGCATGTGGACGAAATGCGTAGAAAAAGCTACGGTTTCAAATTTACCCGTCTACATGTGGATTAGTTACTCTTTACATTCTCAGCATTTTCCTCTTTTCAGACCCTTTCGTGTTTACTCGGTATGTTAATTGTGCGATGATTTAGCAAATCTCATCTTATAACATGGCCCATACAAGCACAACAAATACAATCTTGCATCATGAAACCCGCATAATAATGAATAACAAGCGTCCATCAGCTGATTCCGTCCGCTTGGGTTTTCTGACGTCACAGCGACGCGTTTGTTAAACTTGAAAGTTTTGTGGGTACGTACACTGCACCCACAAAACTTACACTAACGCTAAGTAGACCCAGTTGCAAGGCTGTTTGTATCTAATACTCGTGTAATTCAGTGAATCCAAATTACGTCCTTTTGTTCTAATGTTTTATACCAAGCTGATCCTTCTTCATTCTTCCACAGAATTCTAGAACGCTGTGCCCCCCCCCCGGCTGAACGACATTCCAAATGAAAACCCGAACAATGATATTGTCAAAGTATATATGAAGTACTTTTTTCTCGTTTTACATGGTTTTTGATAGCTGTGAAATGACTAAGTAACGCCGTTGCCTTTCCGTAGAGCTCCCAAACCATCGTGGATGTCATTGCGGTCACTACAAACAGCAGTTATGACGCATTATTTGTAAACACTGTTGAAACGTTACCTGAAAAGAACACAAAGGAACAGTTGTGATATAAAGATATGTAATTTAATATATGTGAAATATATATTTTTAAATTATGTACCATTTCATTAATTCATTTCCAGTATTATGATGATCATAATATGGTCATAATTGTGTTCATCATATTATCTACTATTACTACTTTCGGCTGTTTCCGTTAGGGGGCGCCACAGTGGATCGTCCGTTTCTATTTCTTCCTGTCCTCTGCGTCTTCCTCTGTCACACCCGCTACCTGCATGTCCTCCCTCACCCACATCCATAAACCTCCTCTTTGGCCTTCCTCTTCTCCTCTTCCCTGGCAGCTCCATATTCAGCATCCTTCTCCCAATATACCCAGCATCTCTCCTCCACACATGTCCAAACCATCTCCATCTTGCCTCTCTTGCTTTGTCTCCAAACCGTCCAACCTGAGCGGTCCCTCTAATATACTCGTTCCTAATCCTGTCCTTCTTCATCACTCCCAGTGAAAATCTTAGCATCTTCAACTCTGCCACCTCCAGCTCCACCTCCTGTCTTTTCGTCAGTGCCACTGTCTCCAAACCATATAACATAGCTGGTCTCACAACCATCTTGTAAACCTTCCCTTTAACTCTTGCTGATACCCTTGTGTCGCAAATCACTCCTGACACTCTTCTCCACCCACTCCACCCTGCCTGCACTCTTCTTCACCTCTCTGTTGCACTCCCCCTTACTTTGTAAACTCATATGCCTTTGTCACCTCCACTCCTTGCATCCTGACCATTCCACTGTCCTCCCTCTCAGTCACGCATAGGTATTCCGTCTTGCTCCTACTGACCTTCATTCCTCTTCTCTCCAGTGCATACCTCCACCTCTCCAGGCTCTCCTCCACCTGCACCCTACTCTCGCTACAGATCACAATCTCATCCGCGAACATCATCGTCCATGGAGACTCCTGCCTGATCTCGTCCGTCAACCTGTCCTTCACCATTGCAAACAAGAAAGGGCTCAGAGCCGATCCTTGATGTAATCCCACCTCCACCTTGCACTGCTGTGGGCTGGGGGAGACGGCGTTTCGTTTCCGAAATCAAAAAGTGTTCCTGATTCCCGATTCCTGCTAATAAAATGACTGACAGCAGAACTGAGAGTGAATTCATGCAAATGAGGCGACACCACGTTGAGATCATGTGTATTGAGGTCACCTACAGATCAATTAAAACACTCATTTTGGGGCAACACGTGTGAAAATAGCAGTTGGTCACTGAGGGCATGTTTTACCCGGAACGATTTAGAAGCAAGCTTATAAAATACAAAGTGTCTTCAGCATATTGGGAGACAAATGGTGAGAAGGGAAACATGTGATATAACATGTATCCCGCCATTAATGCTTCTCCTGTGCACTTACATCCCCGTCCAGCTCAGCTACATCATGTAACAACCTGTCAACATTTAAAGAAGTGAATCAACAACATCACAAAAAACGTTTAGTGAAGGTGAACAGTAAATACTGTTTATGAGCAATGGCACTAATTTGTAGAAATGCAAGAGAAAGGGAGATGATTTGCACAAATCTGTAAACTTGGAAGTGGTCGACAACTTTCAGGGCTGTTTCTGATGCATTAGTGGGAGACGACTTGTCAGTCATGCAAGCATCCGCTGCAGCTACACACTTCACTTCAGCTACACAACTGCAAAAGCGCATGAAAGGAAAAACAGTGGCACACCTGTGTGGACTCCACATTTGTATAGGTTTGCAAAAATGAATAATAAATATCAATGCAAGCTAGAGGTCTAAAAATTAACAAATATCAATTCAAATGTCTAGATTTGTCAAATCCATTACGAAACACTTCAGTTCAGCTACACAACTGTTGCATATGGTATAGATTTGAAAAAAATGAGAAATAAATATCAAGGCAAACGTTATATAGATTTGTAAAAATGAACAATGACACCTGAGTCAACACATCTACAGAATGCTCGTGTAAAGAGCGGTTAATGATGGGGGATGTGACGCAACGAGTGTGCAGCTGATGGGGAAGGCGTTTCAGCGATGGTTGTGTAATGCAGGGCAGCATGCTATTAGAAAATAGTCAACGTTTAGACTATGGCGGGGGGGGGGGTCTGCGTAGCGTAGCGGCCTTTTCCGTTGCCTACCAACACGGGGATCGCCGGTTCGAATCCCCGCAGACACGGCCAATTATGTCTGTAGAGACGCCCGACCAAGCCCGAGGCAACATGGGGATTCGAACCGGCGATCCCTGTGTTGGTAGGCAGCCAGCGGTATAGACCGCTACGCTACCCGGACGCCCCAGTCGCGTGTCTTTCTCCACGAATCTCTCCGTGACGTGGCGTGACGTTGATGGCTCTGACTGGCTCGCACTCCCGCCATAAGCAGCGCCTTTCCTCGTCCTTTGGAGCTACGCAGTACGCATGCGCAACCGCCGAACTTCACAGCGTTAAAAGGCGGTCGTGAAAAAAGCAGAGCCTTCCCTTCCCATTGGGAAAGTAGGCGACATATAATTAAAAATACGTTATAGCGCAGCACACGTGTCACGACAGTGAGACGTTGGTATGGATTTGTTGTGTGGTTATTTTGATTAAATTATCACAGGGTAGGCCGCACGTCATTGCTGTAATTACTGCGTGCATGTCATTATGTGCTCAGTATATTAAATGAGTGCTCGGTGTGGGGGGGGGGCTGGGCTGGGCTGGGGGGGCGCTGTGGTTTAAAGTGTGTATTACGGTGCGCCGCAGCGCTCAAAATAGCATTAAGAGGCACATAATCAGAGGGAACTAATTGCCTTTGATTGCATAAATTGAAGTGTGTCGGCCTCATCAGATCTGGGTCTGATGTCCAGCCCAACTGCCCTTCGGAGTGAAAGGTGGGTGACCACGGCGCAGAGACCCTTGCTGAAAGCTGCTGGTGGCTAATGGGAGGAAGTCGAGATTTTATATGTCCACAGGGGGACTAGGAACAAGGGGATGCCACTACTGTCTATGTTTTTTTTTTCCTCATTAGTTTCCTCCATGTCTGGGGGGGGGGGGGAGGGGGGATATGAATGCCCACCATTTGAGAAATGAATTCATCGAAGTCACTGGCTTTTTCCCCATTAGTAAGTGTTTAGTTCAGCGTTTTAAATAATTGCGTTACCAGGAATGATATTTAAAATACATTTGGGGGGCAATGAGGCGGGAAAGTGCCTACATGTTTTGCTGATGACACCCGGGCCATTTGGAAGACATCAAAGTAGAGAGGAGGTAGCCCAGATGCATATTATAAACTCATTATGTGTATCATTTAAAAGGGTGTACTCCAGCAGCAAAAACAATATTCCTAGTCTCTCTCTGGTAATGTGTGTTTGCAAAGTTGAAACTCTTACCCGCCTCCAGTTTAATGCGGCATCTATTACCCGAACTGTAATATAAAATAAATCTCCTCGATTTCCATACTAGAACGGCTGTTAAGGTATAGATGAGATGCATCCACGAGCCTGTCTTCAAATAGGAAGGAGCAGAGCAACTCTTCATAACGTCGTGAACTTCTCCACAGGAAGAGCAGATCAACGCTTCCTGTCTCAGCGTCCACGTGCGGCCGCTGCTTTTCAGCAGTGTAGCGAATTCGGGGGACGACGCCGCCACAGGAAGTGCCGCGGCCGGGACGCGAACCCGTACCGCCCGCACCGCAGGGGGCCTCGCTAACCGCTCGACTAAAGGGTCAGACCCGCGAGCCAGCGTGTCTACTAATCCATGCACGTTACAGTAGTTTCATACAGGGGCTCAGCTTACCAGTCAGTCTCCCTTCCAGCCCTCGCCTATGGTCACGAGCTTTGGCTAGTGACCGGAAGGGTGTGAAATGAGTTTCCTCCGTAGGGTGTCTGGGCTCAGCCTTAGAGATAGGGTGAGGAGCTCGGACAGCTCGGAGTAGAGCCGCTGAGGAGCCAGCTGAGGTGGTTCGGGCATCTGATCAGGACGCCTCCTGGGCGCCTTCCTTTGGAGGTTTTCTGGGCACGTCCAACTGGGGGGAGACCCCTGGGTAGACCCAGAACTCGCTGGAGGGACTACATGTCCGATCTGGCCTGGGAACACCTTAGGATCCCCCAGGAGGAGCTGGAGGGCGTTGCTGGGGAGAGGGACGCCAGGAGTGCCCTACTTAGCTTGCTGCCACCGCGACCCCACCCCGGAGAAGAATGAATGGATGAATGAATGAATGAATGAATGAATGAATGAATGAATGAATGAATGAATGAATGAATGCAGGGGCTGACAAAACCGGCAGCAACACGTTTGTTATTAACACTTTCGACATCGCCCTGTGTCTTGATATGAACACGAATATGCTCAGTACCGTTGAAGGGTCTCTCGGCCATTGCTGCCCCCACACCCATCCACGCTGGAGGTGTCTGATGACGTGAAGGATGGAGAATCCATCCATCCAGCCATTATCTGCACCGCTTATCCTGCTCTCAGGGTCGCGGGGATGCTGCGGCCTATCCCAGCAGTCATTGGGCGGCAGGAGGGGAGACACCCTGGACAGGCCACCAGGCCATCACTGCCCCCCACACACACACACACACACACACACACACACACACACACACACACACACACACACACACACACACACACACACACACACACACACACACACACACACACCCCTAGGGACAATTAAGAACGGCCGATTCACCTGACCCACATGTCTTTGGACTGTGGCAGGAAGCCGGAGGAAACCCACGCAGTCATGGGGAGAACATGCAAACTCCACACAGAGGACGACCCGGGACGACCCCCAAGGTTGGACTACCCCGCGGGGCTCGAACCCAGGACCTTCTTGCTGCGAGGCGACCGCGCTAACCGCTGCGCCACGGTGAGGGTGTAGAAGTGTTTCGGTAAAGTTTGTTCCAGTGGAGGGAAATCGTGGTCCATCTGTCAAAAGAGATGTTTGTCAGACGCCTGGCAAGTGGGCTCAAGGAGGCTTAATTATGCGCCGCCCCTTTGCCGTCCTAACACCGCAGGTGGGGCTGAGTGACACAGTGGTGGCCAAGTCGTTCAGCCTAATGCTCTGCTGTAGGGAGCCACGAGCATGCATGGATCCCATTAAGGCTCAGGGACAAAGAAGCTGCCGAGTGAAAAAGACATTTCACAAACACACTCCAGCGAACTCTCCGATGGGAGACTCGTATTGACACCTGTTTGTTAATGCAGGGGTAAATAAGAAGGTAGATAAACTATGACCACCAAGCTGGGCCTATATAACAAGGCAAACAATTTACCAATATGCACAAGGTCGGTTATATGTCAAGAAATGGATTTGTTCTTTCATATCTTTGCATAATTAAATACCTTAATTTAATTGTACTGTATTGGATGATCAGCCCCTGTATTCGATCCAATCTAATAACGGCTGGGATAGGCTCCAGTTATTGGGCGGCAGGCGGGGAGACACCCTGGACAGGCCGCTAGACCACCACACCCACACCTAGGGACAGTTTAGTACGGCCGAGTCACCCGATCTCTTTGGACTGTGGGAGGAAACCAGAGCACCCGGAGGAAACCCACGCAGACACGGGGAGAACATGCAAACTCCACACAGAGGACGACCCGGGACGACCCCCAAGGTTGGACAACCCGCGGGGCTCGAACCCAGGACCTTCTTGCCGTGAGGCGACCGCGCTAACCACTGCGCCACCGATACTGGACGATGTGGACCAATAATGTACGTCATAAAGATTAATGTCAGCCTGGAAAGGTAGATTCTCCCACCTTTTCCGCGTCAAAAAAGGTGGGCGAGCTGAAGGTGGGTCTACATTTCACCACACTCCTGGACCCACAGTATATCTGGCCTTACTAAGGCATCATTCACTACTTTTATCGTTTGCTGTAACTTTATTGAACCATCCCACGTTTGCCTGGGAGATTAAATCAAATTCAAAGGGTCATAGCCCATTGTTATGCAGGCGCTAGGATTGGCCAGATCTGCCTGTCAGTCAAGGCCGATGCGAACGCGCAATAACCCTAGCCCTAGCCACGTTTGCTAGCTAACTGTTAGCCATTAGCCACGTTTGCTACCATACTAACTGTGCCAACATAACTGTGTGTACGGTAACAACGTTACGTTCCAGAACAGCCACATCGGCCTTGACTGACAGGCAGATCTGGCCAATCCTAGTGTCTGAGGGCGGGAACTTTCCGGATTCATCCTAGGAAAAAAATATTGGCCACTGGTACTGGGTGAGGCCGCTGCAAACGTGAATTTTCGCCGCCATCGTCTCACACCGGAAGCGGAAAGAAAGGAATATAGAAACATACTGACTGCAGCAACGTATCATTGGCACCAGCATAACAGTGTAAGCCTTATCTTAATATTACTTTACTGTATATCTTGGAAAATATTTTGCTTGGTAACCCCAAAGACGGAATGTAATAAGAGGGCAAACAGGTGCATTTAAGCCATTCAAACTTGTGGGATGACGAGGTTTCAAGCCAATAGTTTGGTTTAAGGCAAACGAGAGGGGTGGAATTGGCCATAGAGAAGTATAAAAATAGCCGTGCTTGTCACGTTGCAGGGAGGGCCTCATATTCAGATTGGATATCAAAACAACTCTGGGAACCAACCCAGTGCCAGCCAGAGGGCAGAATGTGGACACTGGACAGACAGCGTGAAACCAAGACAGAAACAGAGAGACAGATTGCCAGTTCTACACGTCTTCTACTTTTCTGAGTTAGAAACAAGTCATTCGCAATGTCGCGGGACAGTTTTGTCTTCTCGCCTACAGCCCTACGCTCCCTCCAACTTGACGAGGACATGCTGGAAAGACACAAGTATAGGAAGAAACTGGCTTCCCATCAGCATAACTGCTATATGCTGCAGAGAGGGGCCAGGGACTTGATCCCATTGAGGTCCAGCACGACCCGACCACCAGCAGTCTGCCATGATCTGGTCATCCACAACGCTCTCTATACGGGGGACCTGGAGGCTATGCAACGCCTCTTCCCTAGAGGCTCCACAGTCAACTTCATTGTCGAGCCACAGGGAGGAGACATGCGCTGGGTGGCCAGTGGGGAAGGTAAGCGACAAGGGCTAACATAACCTCTTTCTAAGGGGTCAAACTGGGAATGGTGAGAATCTGGCAAATTGTTTTATCCTGGTTTCCTTAGGAGTGTTTTGAATTCAAACCGAAGCTCTCATCTCGAAAATATTGTCAAACGTCAGTGAAAGAGGTTGATCGATTTTGTTTTGAACAGAAGAGAAGAAGAGATTTTGTTCTACTGCTGTTCATGGTTACATGGAACTAAGGCAATACCCCAGTATGAGCTCGGCAATATTTATAGAAATAGTCCATCACATGTTCACCAAATCATCAGACATACTAGTCATCTGGTTCCACTTATCCACAAAGAAAGCCCCACCTTGCAACTCACTGTGACCCAATTATGCAGCTGTCTGCTCTGTTGTTTTTGGGGTAGTTTCCATTCTTGGCATCACTTCAAACTGGCCATGCATTTGAAACCAGTGGAATGGCAAATCATGCTAATAGAAGAGAACGTTAAATTCCGAACAATGATTTAAAATCATCACTTGTCCTTCATTGCATTCTGTTCATACCTTTGGACCGTCACCTCACACAAATGCCCAGGGCACATGGCCTCGTTGTCCTCTGACTATCAGCAGTTTTGACTATTTTAAAGAGACTAGATTACATGTGACACTGTTCACTCGTTCTCGTGCGCCTGCACTGGCACGGTTCTCTGGGCTAACCAAAATATCATATAACACCTCCCTGAAATAGCGTTCGCGGGGCAGCCTTCATATGAGCTTGTTTTCTTCAGGAGAAACTATACCACGAAAAAAACATTACAAACAAACGGGTTAGCGAGCCTTTTGCATCGCCTCTGGGGAGCTGCTTCAGTCTGCGAAGTATGGCCTATGCGCTGCCTAAGCTAAAGTGGTACAAACCGAAGGCTTACCGCAATGACGTCATCGCAACGGCCCAAGCCACAGGTTGTATCCTGCAGTTCTGGAACTCTCTGCTCGTGGGGGATGACCTGACTGTCATTAGTATCATTGACGACGATGAGCATGCCTACCTTATTGATGCCGTTTACGACACAAGCAACATAGAGGAATGGAAGAACTTCAGATTTAACTACAGGGGACTAAGTAGGTCTCTCGGTACTTTGACTTTAGAACAAGATAGCAAATGGTGTGCAAAAAAAAACTGTAGTTTATCCTTTACTATATGGTACCTGCAAGTACGGCAGTCATGAGCAATGGTGTCTGTTGACTTCATGAACATTAACCTCATGCTTTCAGGGCTCTGGTCATTGACCTATGAACAGGAGCTTACCACGCCACTCCACATCACAGCTGGCCGAGGCTTCGCGGACTGCCTGAGACTCCTGCTGCAACGCGGGGCCAACGTAGACCTAGCACCCGGTGGCAGCACCGCTCTTCATGAAGCTTGCGAGAGCTGCCAGCCTGAGTGTGCAAAGCTCCTGCTGTCCCATGGCGCCAATGCCAGCGCTGTTACTGAAGATGGACTCATGCCCTTGCATGTTTGCACCGGCCCAGAATCCCTCGAGTGAGTAGATCAGAGAGCAGGATAATGCTGTGGTTTAGTTGTTCCTGTAGGTTCCTTGGTTAGCTTCATCAGGTTCTGATGAAGATTTGGGTGGAAACGTTTACCGTGCTGGGGTAGATATGTTTCGGAGCATTTAATTTAGTGTGTTAATATTTCACTGACCCATTTTGATGTCTTTTGTCCTGCACCTGAAAATGTTCTCATGTGCATGCGTCTTTGGGGCACTAAATTGTCACTGATTATGCAGAAGTAACAACATTAACAGTTCATTGTATTACAGCTGTGCCAAGTACCTCCTTCAGTATGGTGGCGCAATTAACGGGCGGAGCCTGGATGAAGATGACACTCCTTTACACGTAGCAGCCAGAAACGGCCTCCCAGAGCACACTGAGCTCTACCTACGCTATGGAGCCGCCGTAGACAAACAGAATAGCGAGGGCCTCACGCCGCTCAACGCCGCTTGCTCGCAGCCCCAGGAGCCGCAGGAGCTCCAGCGTTATTTCAAGGTGTGCCAGCTGTTGATGGGGGCCGGGGCAGACATCCACACGCCGGATCACGACAAACACACTGCGCTGCACATGGCCTGTAAGAATGCAAATCCAGACACAGTGGACCTGCTGCTAGCTAACGGCGCCTGTGTCAATGACATGGACTACGGCGGTGAAGCCCCCATGCACAACATCCTGAAGGTGGTGTGCTACAAGATTTCCCATCAACCCGAGAGGGTGGTCCGCTCTCTGCTCAACCACGGCTCTATTCGGGTGTGGCCTGGAGCCCTGCCCAAGGTAGGAAAACAAATGCGGAGAACTGCAGTACAGTGGGGGTGTCCATGTGGTGTGGCGGTCCGTTACGTTGCCTACCAACACGGGGCTCATCGGTTCGAATCCCCGTGTTACCTCCGGTTTGGTTGGGCATCCCACAATTGGCCGTGTCTGCGGGTGGGAAGCCGGATGCGGGTATGTGTCCTGGTCGCTGCACTAGCGCCTCCTCTGGTCCTCCCACGCGCTACGTCCCCCTGGCGAAACTCCTCACTGTCAGGTGAAAGGAAGCGGCTGACCACTCCACGTGTATGGGAGGAGGCGTGTGGCAGTCTGCAGCCCTCCCTGGATCAGCAGAGGGGGTGGAGCAGCGACCGGGCCGGCTCGGACGAGTGGGGGAATTGGCCGGGTACAATTGGGGAGAAAAGGGGAAAAATTAAAAAATGAAAAAAGAGAGAAAGAATCGCAGTACAGCGTCTGAGATAGCTGATCCACACACCTGCAGACCCACACAGGAAGTGCATGTGTGCGGAGGCGCTGCAGCATTGATGCAGCTATGTGAGGTAGAGCAGATGAAGTAAAAACAGTGATTGGTCTGGTTCCCCGTTAGACCTCGGATGAGAGTTCAGTGACTCTGAAAAACGATCTGAATCCAGAACATCAGTGAAATCACTGCCATTACGTGACTCAACATGAGGTGCTCGACTCCCGGCGGGAAACAGACTACAACTATCACCGAGCCCTCGCCTCGCGCGCGCCACGCACACACACAAAAAAAACCCTGCTCCTAATTAGGCAAGTGTTAATAGGAGATTAATTAGCACTAATTGCATAATTTCCAGTTAAACCCCCAGAGGGCAGACCAATCTGTTCATTTCACAAGTGTGTAATTACTGTATTTCTGTGATTGTATGGGATCACGAGCTCCACCCTGTCTCTCCTCTCCCCAGGTCTTGAAACACTGTTGTGCCTCTCCGCGCACTATCGAGGTTCTCATGAACGCCTACACCAAGCTCAAAGTGACGGACACCTGGGCTGAGGCCGTCTCCCAGGAGGTCTTCAAGGCAAGTCTGTGTGGTAATGAGTCCCGGGGCGCTGCATGAAGCTGATGGTGTCAGTACGGTGTGATGATCTGCTAGTCACCCTGGGTAGTTCATGAAAACCCCAACTGTCAGCCCCCATTTCCCCCAAAGTCCCTCTTGTCAAGTTACACATTAGTGTTCTGCAGTGTAAAAAGCAAGAACACAAGTCTGCAGACGGTGCGTCCTTGAGGCCACGTCCACACGAAGCCGGACAAACTGGGGACAGTGCAACACGGTCCAAAACTCCCCTGTCCAGGAGAGCGAGCGCCAGCCACGGTGACTGCTGGAACCGCCGGCCTGCGTTAGGCTAGCAGTTAGCTTAGCCTGCCCCGCTGGCACACCGCCCTCGGTTCCTTCCTCCAGGGCCGTGGCCCCTGGGCCCGCAGCACGCAGCAGACCATATTTCGGCCCATTTACAACAAATCGTGTATATGTTCACATTACTCTTGATCATCTTCTAGAACACACAGCAGGGTTTTAGGGTTTTTTGAGTGCGTTTTTGCAATACACCCCAGGGCTCCATTGGGTTACTCGTATGAAAATCAGTTGAAACTTGCTTGAGAAAGGTAATCCATCACAGTGAACCTTTAGTTCCCTTCATTTTTTTTTTGTCAAAGTTGTGTTGCAGCCCAGAAAACGTCTCAGATCAATCTGCGCTTTCAGCTTCCTCTGTTATCCAGCAACAAAGAAACCGCTTGGACAACATTCAAGGTGCACTTTCAGCCACGTTACCCCACATCAGTAAAGCAACTCTGGCAAAATACACAGAGACATCATCTACACCAGGGGTGCCCAACTCCAGGCCTCCAGGGCCGCAGTGTCTGCAGGTATCTGTTCCGCCCATGCACGGCACCGCCTGATTTAGCTAATTAGCTCACCTCTTGGACCAAGGAGGGAAAGGAATTAGTTAAATCAGGTGGTGTAGTGCACGGTTGCAACAAATACCTGCAGACACTGCGGCCCTGGAGGCCTGGAGTTGGGCACCCCTGGTGTACGCCATGATGGATTTTCTATCTCAAGCAAGTTTCAAATCTCTACAAGCTGATTTGCATGTGGAAATAATTGGAAACCACCGGCTTCCCGGAGGGAGGAAACATGTATTCAAAAATAAAACGCAGCGCCGTGGTTTAGAAAATGGCTGTTAGTAATGTAAATCCTGGGTGGCACGGCGACACAGTGGTTAGCGCTGTTGCCTCACAGCAAGAAGGTCCTGGGTTCGAACCCCGGTGTGGAGTTTGCATGTTCTCCCTGTGTCTGCGGTGGGTTTTCTCCGGGTACTCCGGTTTCCCCCCCACCATCAGAAAGACGTGCGTGTTAGGGTTAATACTCCTGTCTGTGCCCCTCTCCGATGTGCGGTGAGACCAACTGGAGTTGGTCCTCGGGTGCTGCACGCCGGCTGCCCACTGCTCCTAGCTACACAGCTAGGATGGGTTAAAGGCAGAGCGTAATTTCCCCACGGGGCTCATTAAAGGTTCTCGAAAAAAAAAAAACTATACGCAATTTGCAGTTAGTGGGGTCACAACACTGGTTTGGTCCTTTAAGTCTCCTGGATTGGGCATGGGCCAGCGGCTTCACCACACGACAATCATACGTTAACAAGTTCAAAAAGCTTGGCTTCCCCAATCCACATTATAATGTTAGACTGGTCCATCCATCCATCCATCCATCCATCCATCCATCCATCCATCCATTATCCATCCATCCATCCATCCATTATCCAAACCGCTTATCCTGCTCTCAAGGTCGTGGCGATGCTGGAGCCTATCCCAGCAGTCATCGGGCGGCAGGCGGGGAGACACCCTGGACAGGCCGCTAGACCATCACAGGGCCAGTGCTAGACTGGTGTTTCTCAAAATGTTCCACTTTGGATGGCTTTTGCGAAAAGACAGATTTTTGGTGGCCAGAATCGAAATTTAAAAAAAAGAAGATGGCTATTCGGTTGTTTATCCGCGTTAGTTTAGACGTGGCCTAAACGAGTTGCATGTTCAGTCCTCACGTGTGTTTTTCTCACCCCCTAGGAACACCAGGACTTCTACGAGTCTCTCTTGTCACTGGCCCAGGGCCCTCGATCCCTGCAGCACCTTGCACGCTGCAGAGTGAGGAGCTTCCTGGGGGCCCGGGTGCAGCAGGTGGTGCCAAAGCTCAGCCTGCCCACCTTCATTAAGAACTACCTGCTGCTGGATTTCAGGGGCTACGTTCACTGAGGACCCGTTTCCCCACGCAGTTCGCCCCCACGGCAGCCTTGGGAGGAGGTTTTGGTTGGTGTCCAAACGGCGCGCTGCTCTTTATCCGTCATCTTGTCGCGTGGGAACCATACACCAGCTTTACACGCCAGAGCACGCAGCTCTCTGTGCAGCCCGGACGTTTTCACTCTTTCGCCACAAGAGGGTGCTGTAGATTTAAGGTGGTCAAACGTGGGCATCCGCTCGTATTGTGTGAATTCCCGTGACAACACGTTCACGTCTGCGTCCGAGATACCTACGGAGGGGAAAAGGATGGGACTTGCTTTTATTTTTTTGACACTTTATTTTAGTTTTCACGAGACATAGATGTGCCAGTCACGATGTATAGTTTGCACAGTTGCGGGCGTTTGCGTTGAGAATTGCCTTCAAATGTTTTCATATGTAATAATTGCTATTAATTGGACAAGCTCTGTAAAAATCACGAGATGTTATTGAATGTGATATTTCACCGCTGGCAAAAAAAAGAAAAGGAAAAAGCTCTCCAATTATTTCCCCCTTTATCTTCCTTTACATCCCCTACTCTGTAGCTGTCCATATGTTTCTGCTTACAGTCGACAAAACCTATCGACCCTTCTCGCTGCTGTAGGCTGGAGACGTTTTCTGTGAGGCAGGAATGTCCATGTGCAAAACCTGCAACCACAGAAATTACACAAAGGAACTGACGAGCAAAGCCAAACATGAATTACACAAATATAAATCACATGAACTACACGATCTGATTTAACCACGATTATTTCTTGCCAATCTGTGGGCAGATCTTTGACTGTATACAATCCTGTAATAATGTTATGTACCATAGGATCCTATAGTAATGTTATTTATCACAGAATCCTATAATAATGTTATTTATCACAGGATCCTATAATAATGTTATGTACCATAGAATCCTATAATAATGCTATTTATCAAAGGATCCTATAATAATGTTATATACCATAGGATCCTATAATAATGTTATTTATCACAGGATCCTATAATAATGTTATGTACCATAGGATCCTATAATATTGTTATTTATCACAGGATCCTATAATAATGTTATTTATCACAGGATCCTATAATAATGTTATGTACCATAGCATCCTATAATAATGTTATGTACCATAGGATCCTATAATAATGTTATTTATCACAGGATCCTATAATAATGTTATGTACCATAGAATCCTATAATAATGTTATGTACCACAGGATCCTATAATAATGTTATGTACCATAGGATCCTATAATAATGTTATGTACCATAGAATACTATAATAATGTTATTTATCACAGGATCCTATAATAATGTTATGTACCATAGGATCATATAATAATGTTATGTACCATAGAATACTATAATAATGTTATTTATCACAGGATCCTATAATAATGTTATGTACCATAGAATCCTATAATAATGTTATTTACCACAGGATCCTATAATAATGTTATGTACCATAGGATCCTATAATAATGTTATGTACCATAGAATACTATAATAATGTTATTTATCACAGGATCCTATAATAATGTTATGTACCATAGGATCCTATAATAATGTTATGTACCATAGGATCCTATAATAATGTTATTTATCACAGGATCCTATAATAATGTTATGTACCATAGGATCCTATAATAATGTTATGTACCATAGGATCCTATAATAATGTTTTGTACCATAGAATCCTATAATAATGTTATTTATCACAGGATCCTATAATAATGTTATGTACCATAGAATCCTATAATAATGTTATGTACCATAGAATCCTATAATAATGTGATGTACCATAGAATCCTATAATGATGTTATTTATCACAGGATCCTATAATAATGTTATGTACCATAGGATCCTATAATAATGTTATGTACCATAGAATCCTATAATAATGTTATTTATCACAGGATCCTATAATAATGTTATGTACCATAGAATCATATAATAATGTTATGTATCACAGGATCCTATAATAATGTTATGTACCATAGGATCCTATAATAATGTTATGTACCATAGAATCATATAATAATGTTATGTATCACAGGATCCTATAATAATGTTATGTATCACAGGATCCTATAATAATGTTATTTATCACAGGATCCTATAATAATGTTATGTACCATAGGATCCTATAATAATGTTATGTACCATAGAATCATATAATAATGTTATGTATCACAGGATCCTATAATAATGTTATGTACCATAGGATCCTATAATAATGTTATGTACCATAGAATCATATAATAATGTTATGTATCACAGGATCCTATAATAATGTTATGTATCACAGGATCCTATAATAATGTTATTTATCACAGGATCCGACAATAATGTTATGTATCACAGGATCCTATAATAAGTAACATTTTGATGAAGAACTTTACATGCCACACTTTAGTTTTGTACATTAGAACAAGTTGTTTATTGTTAATCTTAAATGTTTCTACTGATTAAATGATGGCTGTTAAAGGTGAAAAACCAGCTGAACTTCATCTATACAAAAATCACGAGGATGATTTTTATATGATTTTTAGCTTATTATTATCATTATTATCGTGCTATTTAAAAGACAGAGAGGCTGCTGAGAGAGAGAGAGCGCGAGAGAGAGGGAGAGAGCGCGCGCGAGAGAGAGAGAGAGAGGGAGAGAGGGTCATTAGTAATTAGCAGAGTTAACGTGGCAGCGGTGCTGCTGATCTGTTTATGTCCTCGTGCAATCAGACGACCGGCTGAAGTGCCCGGACACCCAGGACCCCACGCGCCTAATCACCCTCTCTTACAGCCGCTTTAACGCCGAAATAATCTGCGACTAAATTAGGAGGGGGGGGCGGGGGGGGTGATTGTCCATGCGCATTTTGATTAGAGACGCAGATCCCAAACTGCGCTGCGGAGTGATACATGTGTTATTACTATTATTATTACTATTGTTTATTTATTTTTATTGTTATTGTTATTATTACTATTATTATTATTATTGTTACTATTATTATTATTACTACTATTATCTGATTTTATCTTTTTTGTGAAGCACTTTGTAACATTGTTTTAGAAAAGTGCTAAATAAAATTATTATTGTTATTATTATTACTACTACTATCATTACTATTATTATTGTTGTTGTTGTTATTATTATTATTATTGTTATTATTATTACTATTGTTATCATTGTTGTTGTTATTATTATTGTTATTACTATTACTATTGTTATCATTGTTGTTGTTATTATTATTGTTATTACTATTATTACTATTGTTATCATTGTTGTTGTTATTATTATTGTCATTACCATTACTATTGTTATCATTGTTGTTGTTGTTATTGTTATTACTATTATTATTATCATTACTGTTATCATTGTTGTTGTTATTATTATTGTTATTACTATTTTTACTATTGTTAGCATTGTTGTTGTTATTATTATTGTTATTACTATTACTATTGTTATCATTGTTGTTGTTATTGTTATTACTATTATTATTATCATTACTGTTATCATTATTGTTGTTGTCATTGTTGTTGTTATTGTTGTTGTTGTTATTGTTGTTGTTGTTATTGTTATCATTGTAGGCTGTAAAGTGTGAAGGCTCTTCTCGGTCGCATGCAGGAGTGCTTATTGAATATCAGACCCTGGCGGATTCCTGCCTCGCTGCAAAATAAAGTGTGCATGCGCCGCAGCGCCGCTGACCTCACGCGCACGTCTCGAGCGCGAGTGTGGTTTTGCAGTCTATCTCTCCGGGGGCCAATTGTTGCGCCACTTCTCTCAGGGGCCACGGCGCATTGTCTTACCCCGGCGGAGGGGGGAGGGGGAGGGAGGGGGGGCTTCTACTTCTTTTTTCTTTCTCTCTGCTTGTGAAGAGAGTGAGGAAGCATCTGCCTCTCCTCCCTCTCCACTCCGCCGCTGCCATCCGTCCCGACGCCCGGACAGCAGCCTCCGTTGTTTCGTGCCGTCCCCTGAATGCCAAGTAATTACTTATCATCAATCAAAATTAATAATAGCTGATTGGGTTGGTGTGGTCAACGATTATAGAAGGGGAAGGGCCGGAGAAGTCTCTCACACCGTTTCAAGTCAATGTGAGGCAGGCAAACGGGGAGGAGGAGGAGGGCTGGGTGGGGGGAGGGTGGTGTGGGGGGGGCGACCCGTCTATTTGGTATCCACTGTGAAACTATACCGCCTCTCAAGGCGGCCAAAAAGTCAGAGGCTGAATAAGGAAATGAAGCGTAATTTGAGGAAGATGGATGAGCCCCCGGGGAAACACCCCCTTTTCATTCCCCTTGTATTGCAGATGATAACCGATGCCCCCCCCCCCCCCCCCTCTCTCTCTCTCTCTCTCTCTCTCTCTCTCTCTCTCTCTCTCTCTCTCTCTCACACACACACACACCACAAGACAGAGAGGGGGTGGAGGGAGGAGTTGCAGAAGGGGAAGGGGGGGGAGATAGTGGGAGCGTGTGTTTCTGTCATGGTGTGTGTGTGACAAATCCAGGAAAAGGTGGTGGTGGTGGGCACCGAACAAAGCCTCGGGACGCTCACAGTGGCGCGCGGAGATCCGGAGAGCTCGTGCAGGTCCCGGGGATGACAGCGCGACAGCGGAGGACTTTCATTTTAATTTCTCTCTCGTCGTTTCGCTGAGCAATTTTTTCTCCCCCACTTTGTCGCGGGAAAAGGACAATTCGCCTTGTTTCAACTGCCGCCTCCCCCACCCCACCCCCCCACCGCCCCCCAAAATAACAACAAAAAACCCCCCAAAAAAAACCGTTCGTTTGGCCCCAAAATGCAAAGACCAGGCGGCCAGGGGACGGCGTTTTCCATCGACTCCCTGATAGGCACTCCGCAGCCCCGGCCGGGGCACCTGCTGTACACCGGCTACCCGATGTTCATGCCCTACAGACCTCTGGTGATCCCGCAAGCCTTGCCCCACTCGCCCCTGTCGTCCGGTATACCCCCGCTGGCGCCGCTGGCGTCTTTCGCGGGGCGCCTCACCAACACCTTCTGCGCCAGTCTGGGTCAGGGGGTACCGTCCATGGTCGCGCTCACCACGACGCTGCCAAGTTTCTCGGACGCGCCGGACAGTTTCTATCCTCCGCAGGAGTTACCCGGAGCCAGGCTGAGCGCCGCGGAGCCGGCCGGCAGGAGGCAGGAGAGCCCCCATTCGGAGGAGGCGCACGCCAGAGACAAAGCGTCCGAGCTGCTGAACTTCTCGGAAACTTTCCAGACCATATCAGGTGAGCGGGCCTCGCTGTCCTACACCACTTCCCAACTCATTCCCACCGGATGTGCGCGACTGCCAAACTGTTGCGCGGAGGGTGCGTGAATTCCTTTGCTCCGTCTTGGGATCCAAAAAAACCCTGTAATTGAAAGGGATGCCCTCAAATTGTGCGCTAGTTGAATCTACACAGCGAATGTGGTTTTGTGTATAATTTCCAAGCCTTCGTTAATTATTGGGAGGGACAAATTAAGGCCACGCTAATTCCCGATGCGCCTCAAAGCTGAAAAAAGTGCCTGAAAAGGCTGAACAGGTTGTTAACGTGTGACAAGAGGACTAAAAGTTGTATTTAATTATTCTCAACTTGACGTGGCACAAGTCAACAGGCCCAGAAACAGGACGCAGTGCAGCTCGTGTGTTTGCCCCAAGTTTCCCGAGGACGTCCCTGTTATTGTCGTTGCTATCATTATTGTTGTTGTTGTCGCTGTCGTCATTATTAATGTGATTGTTTTTCGTGAAACGTTAAGGTGAGACCAAACTGTACAGCTCAGACGACGAGAAGCTGGACGTGAAGTGCGCGGAGCCGGCGTGCAGCGACCGGGAGGACAGCTGCTCGGCGGACAGCGAGAACGAGAGCTTCTCGGACGGCAACACGTGCGGCTCCCTGTCCCACAAGGGCAAACTGAAGGGCGGCGCGCAGGACGCGCTGCCGGCCGGCGGCTCGGCGGGCAAGAGCCGCCGGAGACGGACCGCCTTCACCAGCGAGCAGCTGCTGGAGCTGGAGAAGGAGTTCCACTGCAAGAAGTACCTGTCCCTCACCGAGCGCTCCCAGATCGCGCACGCCCTCAAGCTGAGCGAGGTGCAGGTGAAGATCTGGTTCCAGAACCGCAGGGCCAAGTGGAAACGGATCAAGGCCGGCAACGTCAACAACCGGTCGGGGGAGCCGGTCCGAAATCCCAAAATCGTGGTGCCGATCCCCGTGCACGTCAACCGGTTTGCCGTGAGGAGTCAGCACCAACAGATCGAGCAGGGGAGCAGGCCGTGAACTGAACGATGGGAACGAGAGAACGGAGGAGGGGGAAAACAAAACAAAACAAAACAAACACTGTTGACGTTGGTGGGTTTTGCTGAACGCATGACGCGACACAAGCGCGCGCGCAGACACGGAGGATGTGTTTCTTTTTTCTTGTGTTTCTTTATTTTGGGCCGCTGAGAGGTTGAGCTGGAGCGGAAGCAGAGCCTCTCGCGGGGTCTCCTTATTTATTGTTTTGTGAATATGTAAATATATAGTCTATGGGTCCGGCTGTGTGGGGTGAGGAGGAGGAGGAGGAGGGGGAGGTCTCCTGGAGTATTTATATGTCGGGCCCGTACCTGTTCTGTTGGCTGTCCCTGCATGTCCTTCCTCGCCTGGTGGAGCGGTTCGGGTTTCCCTGCGTGTCTTTTGGTTCCTTCTGTTTGCATGCGACTCCGGAACAAGGGAGGAGGCGGTTCGGAGAAGGTTCGGCTTGTTCGGCGCTTGAAGGAGCCAGCTGTCTGTGAACGAGGAGCAGTGTGAAGCATATTGACCTAATAAATCGGTTTATATATAAAGCTGGGATCCGGAATGAATCGTTATTTTTAATTATCTGTGCTGGGAGGTTTCACACATCATCCGGGAAAATGACAAATGCCTTTGTTTTAATTCGCCGGCAGAAACCTAAATCTGAACCAGGTAACCCACACGAGGAGTGGTTTCATATTTTAATCATGAAAAAAAAGAAAAGAAACGTCGGCTTTATTTCTAATTAGGCCTATATGACAAATTGTAATTAAATAAAACTGTACTTAAATGCTTGCTTAATAACCGAGGACTTATATTTTTATTAATGGGTTTTTTTTAAACCTATTAAATGTTATTAATCGTCCGTGCTGCCAGAGGAGCACGTGGCTCACCTTACAGGTTTAACGCGTGCTGGTCCAGACGAGCCAGTCAGGGGGGCGCGTTCGAACCAGCGGCAGTAAGACGAGACGAGCCATTCATCAACCTCAGGAAGCCACTTTGTCTTCCCGCATCCCCATTAAATGGTCACATCCGGCACACTGTAATGAACTTCTCTATCAATCACTGGTCCAGAGGAGGGCGCGCGCGCGCGCGCACACGCGTTCGCGCACACTCGCTGGTTCCACGCCAGTCCAGATGACTAAATTTGTTTGACTGACAGCTCTGAACGTGGACAGATGTGTGACGAAGGCGGATGGACGCGGACCCGTTCCGTGACGCCCCGTCTCAGACGCACGGGCCCTGAAATAAGCGGAGAGGCACGTCAAAGTTAAACATTCCTCTGAAATCGTAAAACGTGAGACAAAAAAGGGGGACCAAAAAAAGGGGACCACAACAGTGGCGGCTGGTGCTAAAATTTTTTTTAATTTTTTTTGGGGGGGGGGGCGCAGTTTACCTTGGCCCAGCACACCTGACAGCTGCTTTAGTGTCCACACAGTCACAGAGTTATTAAGAAGGACAATGTCGCCTATAGATGTTATCAGGGTTGGTAGACACTGGATGATTGACAGTCGAGACGAGGCGTCGTGGTGGGTGTGAACATGATTGACAGCCACGAGAATTGTCCAATCACATTAGATCAACAAACATTAAAACAATACCAATTCACTGCCAATAAAAGTGGGCGTGTCTGGGCGACACAGAACTGCGCCCCCTGGAAGATCTGAAGAAACCAATCAGACAGCAGCCTCAGGTCACCTGCTCGCCACAGGTTCGAGGGCTTACATAAGGTGTGGTTTGGCCGGCGCCCCTCACCCAGGAAGTATATGTATTCAGACAGAAACCAACCAAACACCATTTGAACCCATATTTAATGGCTGCTCACAGGCTGAACAACACGTTTATTTAATAATCATTTGCATTACACAACTACATTATATTTAACATATTTAAGTAGATTCTCATCTCTTGATAGTTGAGGGGGGCGGCGCCCCAGCGCCCTGTACTGGCCAGCCGCCACTGGGCCACAAAGACAGACACCACGCTGCAGACGGAGCACAGAGGGTCTCCTTCTGACAGCGCCTCCGCATCAGCAGCGAGGGACACCTGTTGAAAGAGCTAAATTAGCCAGATTCCAAGCACAGACCACTTTGTCTTTATTCTTTTATTTTATTTGGGAAAAAGGTCTGATCATCCATCACGACAGGCCCGTGCAGGAGAACATGACACGTGTTCATCACGTGTCCCGTGGACAACAAGGGCACACAAACAGCTTCGGATCACCAACACGCAATACTGCTGCTGCTGCTACTGTAATAATAATAATAATAATTATTATTATTATTATTATTATTATTACAATATAAATAATCAGGAATCAGGAACATTTATTTGTCGTTTCACTTCATGCACTTGCGCACATGAAATGAAACGAAATGTCGTTTCCTCCAACCCCCAGCAGCGCAACACAAACACAAACACACACCCAAACTACAAGAACACGTGTATCCAAACGACACACAAAAAACTACAAAAATACATACATACATACATATATCCCAACACATCAACAAAAAAACGTACTGTCCAAGAGAAGGAACGCCAGCCAGCCATGAGTGTCGGAGCTGCCGGTCTGCGTGGGCTAGCAGTTAGCTTAGCCTGCCCCGCTTCCGCGTCCTGTCAGACCGCCCTCCGTGTTACCTCTTCGGGCGCAGCTCCGGGCAGGGCCGTGGTCCCTGGGCCCACAGGACAAAGCAGACCAAGCGCTCCCAGCTGATCCAGCACCAGTTCTCCCAGCCATCAAACGAAGACAACCTTAGACGCACACGTGGACAAAGACACCGCATGGACGGGACCGGGTGAGGCCGCCGCAAACGTAAGTTCGCACCGCCATCTTCCCACACTGGTACTGGGTGAGGCCGCCGCAAATGTGAATTTGTGCCGCCATCTTCCCACACCGGAAGCAGAATCAATATTAATAATATCAATAATAACAATAATAATACTATTTATGATAACAATAATAATAACAATCTAAAGTAAAATTTTAGGAGTTGGCACCACCCATGACGTGTGCATATGAGTACAGTTGCAGCCATGTGAGTTATGTTTATGCCAGGACTGTCTGGCCGCACGAATGTCAAGCGGTGTGCACGATATTAAAAATGATTTTATCATTGGTTTGACCTCTGGCCATAAACAGCCGGTCGTTGGTGACCCGGGTATCATGAACCGCTGCCAAACGTTTATTTCATTGTCCACCTCATGCGTCAAGATTGTGACATGTGGCCGGGAATTCAAGGAGTGATCATCTCGTGGGCGAGCGACGGGAAGCTTTATTCTGATCCAAGAGCTGACTAATATAAAATGTCAACCCCACAACACTGTGCAAGAGCGTAACGGCTATTTCTGTCTCGGTGAGCTCGTGGAAGTGACAGCGGAGGGCCATGACGTACCCCATAGCTTAACATGACTTTTCTACATCATGTGAGTCAGTCTGTATTCCCGAAATGAGAGATTCTCCCATCCGAGCCAAGTGACACTTGATTTAAGGAGACGAGCGAACAGGCCGCTAGCACACCAGGCACACATTGAACGCTCACTACCGGTGTTGTTTGTGGCGAGTGAGTCCACGTGGACACAAAATGCCATTTAACATGAACTACTAGCCTCCATCATCCACATATATATATCATATCAATTAACAGACATGTTCCCTCATATTGAAAACATTGTACTTCCCTCAGATGGACAGCCTAACGAAGTTATAACGAGTTGAGTTTAGCTCGCGTGTGAATCCGTATAACCTGAACCCCCTTATAACGTCTAATAATCGCTCCGTGTCATTAGAAGTGTATTATTTTTCGAGGACACCTTAGTCTCCAGATGGCATCAGTGTCATTTCACCACCCTACAGCGCTTGAACTGTGAATTGACATGTCATCAGCTCCATTCAGCAAGGAGGCATCAAACCGTCTCCAAATTCCCACCCGGAGAGAGAAAAAGAAGAGGGAGCGAGAGAGGGCTACTGAGAGAGCCAAGAGAGTGGGGGGGGGGTGAGAGAGAAGGGGGAGAGAGAGAAATAAGGAGAGAGGGGGGGAAAGGGGAGAGAGAGAGAGAGAGAGAGAGAGAGAGAGAGAGAGAGAGAGAGAGAGAGAGAGAGAGAGAGAGAGCGAGCGTCGTCAGTCATGGCGTGAGTGTAGGCTGCTCGGTGTGTACCGGGGGCCTGACTTCTTGGGAGGGTCTGTGCGGCCCTGGCTACAGTGATGTATGGGCAGATGCATCAAATCGCACAAGATAAACAAGCGATGAGTTTCATCAGGGCCATCATAGCTTTAATTTGGCTGCCTAATGAGTCAGATCTAGTGGCGGAGATAAGAGTTGTCAGAGGCCCGGCTCTAATGAATTTCTTGCCACTTGTAATCAAGGTTGCCTGTCTGAGGGGGGATGATTAATGGAACCCTGGAGGATTCCCTCGGCCCTCAGCCTTCATTACAGCTAATGCATTCTCAGGCAAATTAACAGGGAAATGCAGGCACAAGCCAATGCGGGGAAAGGAGAGAGACAGACATAGATAGAGAGGGAGAGAGAGAGAGAGAGAGAGAGAGAGAGAGAGAGAGAGAGAGAGAGAGAGAGAGAGAGAGAGAGAGAGAGAGAGAGAGAGGTGGAGAATGGGATTCAGTAGTAGGATTAGTATGAAAAAACAAGAGCAAGGAAGATGAAGACAAGACTACGTGGGTATAAAAATGGACAGAGAGAGAGAGCGAGAGAGAGCACACGAGAGAGAGAGCGAGAGAGAGAGAGAGCGAGAGAGAGAGAGAGAGAGAGAGAGAGAGATGTACTTAGGGTGGCTGATTAGCGAGACATTCAAGGATATGGTAATGAGTACAGGGGGAATGGATACGGGGCGGTCAGGAGGGGCAGGGTAGTACATGGATGTGTACAAGGTTATTGGTCACATATGATGGAGGAGAAATTGATGAATGACGTCCCGGCTCTGCCCGGGTTGTCCGGATGATCCGAGGATGAATACTCATAAGAGAGATGCTCCGATGGAGCTGCTCTAGTTGCCGGTCAAAAGAGGTTAAAGCGTTTAAATTGGGACCATTTAGCTTTAGTGGAAATGGGGGTGGGGGGGGGAGTCATAGCGACAGGAGCATTGGCATGGAGGGGAAAAGACCCTGAAAAGCAACAGCAATCTTAATCCACGGAGACAAACATGCGGAAACAAGCCACTACGTCAAAGCCACTTTGACAGAACATTTATGTCGGTGACCCTGCGGAGTAATCAGCCACGTGCTAAACACGGCGGCACGTGGACGAGAGCGCCCAACATGTTATGGAAATATGGATTTAATGTTTGCAAATATGGCCCTCGTCAGGTCTTTGTGCACCGATCCATCAGCCTCAGGGCCCACCTCTGTAATCTGGGAGGCAATTTGTCTGGGACGAGGTGGGCGGCGGAGAGCCCTCCTTACTGTTTAGCCGGGCCTGATGAAATAACACAACACAGCACCGCCGCCACAGACACCAACCCAGCAGCTCGCACACTGCACCGACGTGGCGACAATGCCGAGACCGCATGGGTATGGACGAAAGAATGAACACAACGTTGTCCTCATCACAACTCAGGAACTTGACGTCAATACGGGTCCAGTCCGGTGAGATGTGTGTGTCTGTGGCCTTGCACTTCAGGAATCAGGAACATTTATTTTGTCGTTTCATTTGATGCGCTTGCGCACATGAAATGAAACGAAACGTCGTTTCTCCCCAGCCCACAACAGTACAACGCAAAGACGAGAACACACATCCAAACTACAAGACCACATATATCCAAACTACTGACAAAAAAACTACAAAAACACGTTTCCAATATATCACACACACACACACAAAATCACTGTCCAAAACAGCGAACACCAGGATGACTGTCGGAACTGCCGGTCTGCGTGGGCTAGCAGTTAGCTTAGCCTGCCCCGCTTCCACTTCCTGTCAGACCGCCCTCGGTGTTTCCTGCTCGGGCGCAGCTCCAGGCAGGGCCGTGGTCCCTGGGCCCACCGGATGCAGCAGACCAGGCTCCCCCATAGACGCCAGCTCTCCCAGCCAGACACCTTCGACACACCTCCCCGCACTCCACACAACGACGCCAAAAACACAGTCAAGGCTAGGCGAGGCCGCCGCCAGACCGCCCTCGGCGTGATCGGAACTGCCGGTCTGCATGGGCTAGCAGTTAGCTTAGCCTGCCCCTTCTTTGTGAAGACCGATTTTAGTTTTTAACCCTCAGACTGAGGACCTTTTTTTCAAAGTGAGGACATCTTGGCCGGTTCTCACTTCTTTAAGGGTGTAGTTTAGGGTCAGGACTTGGGTTTAGGGCTAGGTTTAGGTAAAGGGTAGGGGCTAGACATGTAGTTCTGATAGTAAGGTTAGGGTTAAAGTGATACTTACATCAAAATCTGAAAATTCCTATTGGTAGGCTATGTTCCTACTGATAGGCTATGTTCCTATTTATAGGCTATGTTCCTATTCATAGGCTATGTTCCTATTCGTAGGCTATGTTCCTACTGATAGGCTATGTTCCTATTCATAGGCTATGTTCCTATTGGTAGGCTATGTTCCTACTGATAGGCTATGTTCCTATTGATAGGCTATGTTCCTATTCATAGGCTATGTTCCTATTGATAGGCTATGTTCCTACTGATAGGCTATGTTCCTATTCGTAGGCTATGTTCGTACTGATAGGCTATGTTCCTATTCATAGGCTATGTTCCTATTGGTAGGCTATGTTCCTACTGATAGGCTATGTTCCTATTGGTTGGCTATGTTCCTACTGATAGGCTATGTTCCTATTCATAGGCCATGTTCCTATTGGTAGGCTATGTTCCGAGTTGGAACGCGACCACGGAGAAATTCAGTGGCCAAAACAGCGCGTCTGTTGCCACCCGAGAGAGATCTGTGATTGGCTGTAGACGGTGTCCAATGACAAACTGTGCCGGTGGATACGTAGACACCAGTCAATTTGCATATAGGGTGTGTCCGTAGCGAGAGGCTATAAAACCAAGGAGAAGCCGTTCTTTCACTCCCTCCAGCTAGCTACTTGGCCCGAGTTTGTGCTGTTTTGCCGAGACTTTATTATCGATCTTGCTACGACGTATGGCTATGTATGTATGTATGTATGTATGTATGTATGTATGTATGTATGTATCTATCTATCTATCTATCTATCTATCTATCTATCTATCTATCTATGTATCTGTCTATCTATCGATCTATGTATGTATGTATGTATGTATGTATGTATGTATGTATCTATATCTATGTATGTATCTGTCTATCTATGTATGTATGTATGTATCTATCTATCTATCTATCTATCTATCTATCTATCTATCTATCTATCTATCTATCTATCTATCTATCTAACAGTTATTTGTACCATCAAACATATTATTCGTCAAGTTGTATGGCACCGCCATGCCGTGGCCGCATGTGAAATGCGTGGTCCCTGGATGCCCGCGAGGCGGCGCCAGCCCTTTCTCCCTCCCGAGAGACCCCGACACGCTGAGACGGTGGCGTGACGCCACCGGGGTACGAGAAGCGGATCTCCCCAAAAAGCGCAAACGTGTGTCGTCTCCACGTCACACGGGACTCGTTTGAGAACGTGACCCCCTTCGATGTGATCTACTTAGTTAGCTCCGTGATTCAAAATCCTCGCGCCACTGGATTTCTACTTTTTTTCTCTACGGCACGTGACGAGCGGTACCGAGCCCCACCCAAACGACCACCCGGGAAGACGGTAGCCAATAGCTTTGAATTCAGAAAACCACGCCTATTTCCGGTTATGATTCAAACCCCAATGTTAAAAACGTGTTCAGAGAGGGCAGGCCAGTCTCTCTTTAGGAGCTGTGTAACAAAGCCAGTAAGGGTTCTCACAAGGGTCGAAGTACAAGAAGGTGTGTGCAAGTGTGAGTGGGCAATGTAACTCTGTCCAAAAGGGAAGGGAAGGGAAGGGAAGGGAAGGGGGGTGGGGGGCAAAGATCGACTCAGGTGGTTAAAACACAACAAAGAAGGCAAAGACAGAGGAGGAAGTGGACGCGGGTCTGTGCAGAGACAGGATTAGCGGAGAATGAGAAGTGGATTAGTGAGGGCTTGACTCCTCTGGACACTGAGACCTTTTCACTTTCCCCCCGTGGTGTTGTGCTGCCCGACACTAAGCCCGTCTCCTCGTCTTAATCCTCTTTCAGCAACTCTCTTGTGTGTGCGTGTGTGTGTGTGTGTGTGTGTGTGTGTGTGTGTGTGTGTGTGTGCTGCTCCCACAAAGCAGGAAGTAGAGAGGTTAGTTTACTTACCCAAAGCCTGGCTCTGGGTTTCCTGCTCACATTAACACTACTAAGTCTTGTCATCCTGAGTCAATGAGCTGATGTCTCCATTTACCAGATCCACGCGAAGGACCCCGGGACGCGAAGAGGCCAGACGCCTGGAAAGGTAGACGCTAAATCCAACGGGGTGTAGGCACGGAAGTAGACGTGGTTGGTTAGGGTTTAAACTCCTTTTGAATTTCCATTGTTAGCTAGTGTAAACTACTAATAAGACACGTTAGCCCCTAGCTAACGGGTCTGACCCTTTAGCCGAGCGGTTAGTGACGTCGCCTTGTGGTGCAGTACACCTCGTATCGAATCCCGCACCGGGCAAGAAAATAACCGGTTACACTGGTGGCAGCGGTGGGATCCGGAAGTGTGCAGATCCTCAGAAGTCTCTTCGGAGCGCGGGAATAACAAAGCGCGAGGGCGCGCTTCCGGGGAGGGTGACGACTGTAAACTACTAATAAGACACGTTAGCCCCTAGCTAACGGGTCTGACCCTTTAGCCGAGCGGTTAGCGATGTCGCCTTGTGGCGCAGTACACCCCGTATCGAATCCCGCACCGGGCAAGAAAATAACCGGTTACACTCGCGTTAACGTTAGCTATCGTTAACAGCGCGATCTGGCAACGTTAAGGTCCGTTGTAAGCTAGCTAGCCGAATGTTTCAGCGCGCTGCGAGGTTCCGCGCTGCCTATTGGTCGACGCAACAGCCAATCACGGCTACTTCCGAGCCTACACCCCGTCGGATCTCGCGTCAACGGCCGCGCGGCGAGTTTCGGCTGGACGGGAGCGTGCCGTCTTCGGGACGAGTTACCCCCCTCAGACATGTCGGGTACACAGGAAGTCACACGAGAGCGACAAACAGAAGACACACAACGCCTTACGTCGCTCATTTCCCGAGTCCAGGGAAAGCTACATGGTTTTATTGGAGTTTGTTAATAGGTCAACAGTCAGCCAAGCATTCAAGCATACAACTAGCAACTCTTTAGCTTTTGCTTTTGTTTCACGTTCTGAACGCAAGGGAGGAGGAATTACAACAGGGAAATTAAATGAACGCACAACGTAAAAGAAAAACAAAACAATATATTTACATACTGCATTATAAATATGTCAAATGTACATCATTATACACAAGTACCAAAGATGGCCAGGCCATGTAGAAACATCTAGACCAAATGGAAGTACCTCAAAATATGTTTAAAACATGGATTAAGAAAAAAAACATAACATAGCACAAAGATGGTTAATAGATCAAGGTGACTGATAACCTAAAACCATTTCAAACAGTTTTCCTCACAGGAGGATGGGTCTTAAGGTAAAAGTAATGAGATAGTATGTACACACACACACACACACACACACACACACACACACACACACACACACACACACACACTGTAGTGTCCGAAAACAAAAAATACTTCAAAAAGGTGTACTCAGACTGGGTTTTAGTTTCTTTCTGTTAACGTCTGTGGAGAAGTGAGACATGGAGGACTCGGGCCCTGCGGATTCAGACTAGATACTTCACTTTTCTGTTTTTGTTGTTCTACCCCCCCCCTCACCTTTTCTCCCCAATTGTATCTGGCCAATTACCCCACTCTTCCGAGCCGTCCCGGTCGCTGCTCCACCCCCTCTGCCGATCCGGGGAGGGCTGCAGACTACCACGTGCCCTCCTCCAAATCATGTGGAGTCGCCAGCCGTTTCTTCTCACCTGACAGTGAGGAGTTTCACCGGGGGGGGGGGCGTAGCGCGTGGGAGGATCACGCTATTCCCCCCCCAGTTCCCCCTCCCCCCTGAACAGGCAGCCCGACCGACCAGAGGAGGCGCTAGTGCAGCGACCAGGACACATGCCCACATTCGGCTTCCCACCCGCAGACACGGCCAATTGTGTCTGTAAGGACGCCCGACCAAGCCGGAGGTAACGCGGGGATTCGAACCGGCGATCCCCGCGTTGGCAGGCAACGGGATAGACCGCCACGCCCACCCGGGCGCCCGAGATACTTCACATTTCTGACTCCTCTGAATAATCCTCCAAGACACTGGGACATGGATTTCCTTCATTGATATATGTTGGTCCGGGAGAGGAGTTGTACCAACATATGTCAACGCCACTGTACAGTAAGTACAAGTACTGTAGTGTACTTACTGCACAGTACTGTAGTGTACTTACTGTACAGTAAGTATAAGTACTGTAGTGTACTTACTGCACAGTACTGTAGTGTACTTACTGTACAGTAAGCATAAGTACTGTAGTGTACTTACTGCACAGTAAGTATAAGTACTGTAGTGTACTTACTGTACAGTAAGTATAAGTACTGTAGTGTACTTATTGCACAGTACTGTAGTGTACTTACTGTACAGTAAGCATAAGTACTGTAGTGTACTTACTGCACAGTAAGTATAAGTACTGTACTGTGCAGTAAGTACACTACAGTACTTATACTTACTGTGCAGTAAGTATAAGTACTGTACTGTGCAGTAAGTACACTACAGTACTTATACGTATAAGTACTGTACTGTGCAGTAAGTACTGTACCACTTGAATCAAGTCAAAGGTAAGCTGGTCGAATGTGAGCCCACCTCCCCCGCTAACCACGTACACACTCGCTTCCTCTGGGCTCCGAGAAACCAGACATGCAGGGGACACGAACAGAACCACGTAGACAAGGTACCGAGACGACACCGAGAGTTGCTCTGTAAACATAAACACGCCCATCGCACGACTACAAGACCAGGCAGAAGGTGTGAAACATGAAATGGCGTGAGAAAGAAAGGGGGAAATTACACAACAGACATCGTGTCCACCTGAACGCATGTCTTGTCCACGTCCCTGTCATGACATCTGAACAGCATCTCTGAAGTGACACACACCAGCACATGTGGGGTCCATCATGGCGAATAAATCTGAAAGAGTGTAAATCACATTATGCTGTCCTCTACATCCTTCCTCGCTCGTCTTTGATCCCGAAACGTCCACCTCAAATTAGTACGCAGATGTAATTGGTTAAGTC